>NC_143427.1:5946750-6247000 GCF_059467195.1 Physcomitrium patens | reverse complement strand
AGGAACAGGGAGCTCGAGGTGATCCACGCCCGGTGGGCCATGCTCGGAGCTTTGGGGTGCGTTACCCCTGAGCTTTTGGCCAAGAACGGTGTGAAGTTCGGTGAGGCCGTGTGGTTCAAGGCCGGAGCCCAGATCTTCAGCGAGGGAGGTCTCGACTACTTGGGTAACCCCAGCCTTGTGCACGCTCAGAGCATCTTGGCCATCTGGGCTTCCCAGGTTATCCTTATGGGAGCCGTTGAGGGTTACCGTGTCGCCGGTGGACCTTTGGGTGATGTGACCGACCCCATCTACCCCGGAGGCTCCTTCGACCCCCTGGGTTTGGCTGACGACCCCGACACCTTCGCTGAGTTGAAGGTGAAGGAGATCAAGAATGGCCGCCTCGCCATGTTCTCCATGTTCGGTTTCTTCGTGCAGGCCATCGTCACCGGGAAGGGTCCCTTGGAGAACTTGAACGACCACTTGGCTGACCCCGTCGCCAACAACGCCTGGGCCTACGCCACCAACTTCACCCCCGGAAACTAGACTATGATTAGCTGACATTGCCGAAGGTAAAGCCACTTGGGTTGTAACATAGAGAACCAGGGATGACCTTATTTCATGGTTGAGCCTCTGCTGCGCTGAAATAATATTGGAAATTTCTTGCACATTGTTATATCATCTGTCTGCCGTGATATTCTCGTATTGGATGTCTGAAAGGAGTAAAACCTATGTAATGTCTATATAGATATACGAATGTCTGGAAACGATGTCAACAGCCTCCCTGTCGATGTCCTGATAACTTAGATTATTAACACTTATCGAATTAAAATTAAATTTGGAAGGTTTTTGTCTCCTCTCCTCAGTTGCCGGCGAAATGGAGTTTGGTCACAGTGGAGAGAATTCTCGCAGCCTTCTCAACAGAATGTTGATCTCAGATTCGCGACATTGACTCATACCTTCCCAAATCCAATCTCTAAACAACCACGTGGGATTAATCTAAGACGAGTAGTGAAGATTGTGTGCGCTAAATAAACTTCGTTTATATCCCGGTGTCAGTAAACAAGTTCAGTTGTACTATTTCTGCAAAAATGTTAATATATATACTCTCTGTCAACCATGAACTTACTGCCCAATAAATATTTGTGCTGAAAACATATCTCTATGGCAACTTTTATAGCGATATAGACACTGTCACAGACGTTGTCATACAAGTACAACTCTATACATATATGTATGTAAACATGTGTACATGTGTGTGTATATGTCACATAACGCCATGTCAGAATTTTATTATTTGCGAGTCATTGTATTCTAGACAGAAGTATCATCTTGCCCGCAATGTGCTCGCATATTTCTTATTAACTGTTTTACATTCAGAATGAAAGTATGCCTAACCTAATGACTTCCATATGTGCCCTTACTTTTGAGCAGTGTTAACATTTGTGGAGGTTGTAATACACAATCAACAATGTCATGCATGATACATTGGGTGAGCATTGTTTGTTGCTTTCGGTACAAAGTGTTATAGATCAAATGTAATTTTAGGTGATAATTTTGATGGATTGATATTTTCGGTTGCAATTTAAAGTGTTGTTAGATGAATATGGCTTAATAATGTTCTAAGTATCATATTCTAATATATGTTCAAGTTTGCAAAATTCTTTTCAATGGTGAAATCGTTTTTCAAGAATGTTTACAAGTTGAAATTATTCTAGAACTCAATGAACAATCAATGTTTCATACTTCATTAGTAAAGTCAATTAATAAGAATAACTTGAAGCTAAGCTACAAATAAATAATTTTTTTGTTTCTAAATCTTACTGGACAATACTTAGAATTTGAAAAAAAAGAAGACGGTTCAAGACTTCATATTGTAGTACTAAAATAAACATTCACATCATTACTTAAATTTTGGCCACCCTATTTATTTTATTTTATTTTATTTTATTTTAGGAAATACAAATAAAATATTTTGTAAGAACAAAAATTCTATATTGTATAAATAATGGTTGTGTGCATTTCATTGATGTGTGATTCTTACATCAAATTGACAATTAAGACACTTGAATAATGTTAACGACTTTTGAAGTCCTCATTGAATAGTTTGTAAGAAAATATTGTTTTATTTTTATTTTTATTTTATTTTTATTTCTAAGTTACCAAGAAAGAGAATTTTACTTAGATTTTTTATTAAAAAGTCCTAGTCCACCAAGGTAGGTGATGATCAGAAGAAATTAAACCATTACAAATGTGAAATGTTAAAAAAAAACTTAAATGTATAGTATTAATAACCAAAGAGATAGTAGAAATTATAATTTTATAAAATTACTTAATGAATAAGTATTTCACAACTGAATTAGATGTTAACAAGATTTTTAAATAAGAAAAAAAAGATATATATATACATATATATATATATATATATATATATATAAATACAACTCTACCAAACTAAAGTCAATTATTTATTCTTACACTAATCATCATAATATTATCCATTGAAAACGTCACTCTTAAAAAAAAAGGGAAAAAAAAACCTTGGATTACATGTAATTCTTTTAAGAAAACATGGTATGCAAAAATTGAGGAATGACATGCAAGCATCATAATATCAAAGTTAGTACCATCTATGAACCTTTGAAAACATCAACCAACACCTTCAACAACCCAAGTTATTGTAGCATTAATAATCATTTAAAATTATAGTTTTAATACTGGACTAGAATAATAACAAGTATGTCCACATATCCACATTTAGTGTCAACACTCGACGAGGGAACCAGGCTTTCCTCCATCGCCATGAAGGAGAGAACGAGTGGCGCGGTCATAGGACCCCAAAGCGTGATCTTGGGAAGAGAGGTGGGCGGTGCATTCAATGAATGCCGCCTCCATTTGGTGACAAAGGAAAGGGGAGTAGTATATGATATGCAAAGTGAGTTATAATAATAATAATAATAATAATATGAGAAATGATAATTAACAACGTTCTCTATTCTGGGTATCACGCATCTCCTCGTCTCCTGTCTTACCTGCCTCCCTCATTAAGAAACCCATCAATGAATGTGAATGTGATCAGGATGAGACAATGCAAGCTGCGAGGAGTCACTCCCACTCGAACACACATGTTTCTCTTCCTGCATGGAGTCAGGCTGGTATCGAGATGCTTTTTTTTTTTTTTTTTTTTTTTTTTAATATCGTGCAGGCCGCGTGTTACACCCAATCTAGTGTCGTAGCTTAAGGCAGTTTGGAAGAAAGGGCTGTGGTTTGTTACAATGGCTTGAATTCTGGCTTGCATTGTGGTTGGGCTTCGCGCTGGGTATCACCAAACCGTTCGTTGAATTCGAGGTGGCTGACAGGATTTGCGAGATGGAAGGGGTTGCGTTGTTGTGGTGAGAGTGGATGAGGTGACAGGTTTGGACGCTTTGGGTTTAGGAGTAAACTTCATGAAGGCCGCAAGACAGGAGACGTCGAAGTGTAGGGGGCGAAGGGGCAAGAGAATGTCATGTGCGAAATGTGCTGATTTGTTTTAGATTTATGAAGTTGGAGTGACGAAGGTATGTATGGAATGACTTGCAGCAGGGAGGTGTGATGGAGTGGCCTTGGCTGTGTTTCAGAATTAGGGATATCTCAGCTCGGAAGGTTCGTGATGCCGAGGTATGTATCTTGATGAGTGATGCGTGTCTAAGGTTGTCGCAGGTTTATGATTGGCGTGCTCTTGGTCACCCATCTTTTGCAATGCTGATAGATTTGAAGGTGATTGTCAAGGTTGCTTGGTGGTTTTTCCTTGTATGAATCGATCTTGAATTGAGTCTACACCAGGGAAGAGGGAGCTGCGGTTCCTACGACACTAAGCTTATCAGTCTTGCGGCGCAGTTTGACTGCTCCAAGACACCTTTTACACAAGGTACTTGGTTAGAAATATACAATTCTTCTTGGCCTTTCTCGTGGCTTTCGAGTCTTTTCAGTACCTCAGCTGTAGTTCCCTGTCGAGTGACAGATTTATTTTTCCATTTTTCTGGAAGTCAGGAGTTCCAACTTCTCTTGAAGTCATGGTTGCATAGAATTCTTCCATTGAGAGCTGTAAATGGACCATTAGTTCGAATAAATGCCCATTGAATCTACCGAGTCATAGTGGGTGTTTATCAATCGGTAGTAACTTGTAAGAACTTTTTGTATGAAACAATTAACTGAAATTTGCGGACTTATTACGGTGCAAATCACTTGCAACTCCGGCGAGCGGAGTATGATTTTTTCGTCAATGATCCCCCACCAGAGTCAGGAACACCAACCACATACGCCGTATCGTCGACGAGTTTAAGATGCGCAGATGGAAATGGCAGTGAGAAGGAAGGTAACAGCTTGACATATCAGGTAGACCTTTTGCTCTCAATCAAAGTAGGAAGGGGAATGGATAAAGCTATTGAGCATCTAATTAAATTTAACATTCCTACAGCATCCTAAATGCATCCTTTCCATCTTCATAGTCTTTTTCGAGTGCTTTTCCGATTGCCCCCATGGGTTATGTTACATGAGCGTGGCGTCGGTTTCTTTAGGAAGCACGTCTGCGGCCCCACGTTGTGAAGAAGCGACAGGGAAACACGGACGAGACATTTCTAAACAAAAGTGTCAAAGGAGGGCAGTATGGGCCCCGCTGGGTCAATGGCCAAGGTACTCGAGAGTCCTGCGTTTCGCGAGCACCATCGAGTTCGCGGAAGTCCTTCTCTGAGCTCCTAACAGAAACTGACACCATCGAGTTCTCGACATCCAGAGTAAAAGGTCCCCTTGCAATGTAAGTACGAGAAAATTGCTTTAATATTCTCCTGGTCTTCTGATTCCACACAGTGACAATCTAATTTGCTCCTGAGTTTTTGACAGGGCTGCCATGGCTGCAGCTGCCGAGAGAGCTGCGAGTCCTCGAAGATTGCAGGAAGAAGGCGAAGGAGGAAGAAAGAAAATTTGGCCCAAGCATTTGGAGGCAAACGAGCACACTCCTCTTGGTCCTCAATCTTCTCATCTTGAAGCTTCGCAAGCAGTAGCCGACTTCAAGGAGAATAGACGTAGGCACATGTCGGAGAGGGCGTCAAATGGGCAGGCAAATGTGAGAAATCGTAGCTTGTTTCGGTCGTCTAGAAAGCGCTCCTTGCTACTAAGGTCTCATCTGTTCCGAAGAACTCTTTCTCCTGTTCCGGAAGCCTTATCCCTCGAGGAAGAGCTCCGGAGCAAGCGACAAAGTAGCGGAGATTTGCCTGTTTTTTTCACTGGCGACTTGCAGCAAGCTCTTGGGGGCTGTGGTGACAATGACTCTAAAGATTTAATACCTTCTACCCGGATACATCGACGGGATGAAGAAAGGTATTTTCTAGCACTGAGTGAGAAGGCATCAATGGTTACTTCAGAATCACCCTTGACAGAGGAGCGGGATGATCATGCACGTGTTGAGAAATTGCATGAAATACCACCGCAAACGGAACAAGAGAATCTGGGGGGTGCTGGTGCTAGTCCTGCTCCTCCTCTTTGCAGTCCAGGTTCTTTTATGAGATTTGGGATTGGACTAAGAGAAAAAATCGTACGTGATGGAGGTTTGCTTGATGATGACATCACAACCAACTGCAACCGTGGCTGTATTCTTTACGAAGGGCTTGATATGTCCGCGTGTACTTCAGGAGGAGAATTTCAGGAGGAAAACTACTTTTTTTTTGGAGAATTCAGCGTCTCGAGATCATGCACCCACTAGCAACCTACACCGGGAACACGATGAACGGCAGGATGATGACAAATTGCTGAAGACTCCAGTTAGGGAAGTATCAGTAGCTCCAGAATCGTTTTTATCTCCGAAAACAACAGACTCGGAGCGACAGTTCACAAGATTGATGGACATGGAACCGGTGGAAAGACCCATTTTTGGCTCCCTTGCGGACTACTGGGGTAGCCCACGCAGTTCCCCTGGGATGGACAAGGCATTCCGAATTCGACTGACAAGTATCGGGAGGTAAAGAATCAACCTCACTCATTGTTGACAGAACTCCCTGCTAATTTCAAAGCTTGCGCATCCGTCAATCACTTACTGCAACATCGTGTGTTATTCGATACAGGATCAGAAAGTAATGTGGCATTCTGCATCTTTTGAGGAACGTCTAGTAAAAGCATTAGAAACGCAGCAAAACTCAGTACCCTTGAGGTACATGCTGCATGCCTCTGCCCTTGTTTGCATACACTTCAGTATTCTCAGTTTTGCATCGACTTCTCTTCATCTTGCAACAGGGTCGAAGCATCACAATTATTAGCTCATCAGTTTTTATATACTCTTTAAATGGTCGTTTATTCAGTTTCTGCTGGGTCGTCTCTTTCTTCGACTTGTTTTCTCTGCCAGGCTTTTATTTGCTCCGCAAATTTAGTCCAAGTGCTGATGGTGACTGTGAAATGTTTAAGGCTTTGTGTAGTAGGTTCTAAAACTTGGTATTATAATATCTTGAAACCAGTGGGTTATCATGTGCCAGAAGAAACAGGTCAAGAGAACAAGCCAGTCAATTAGCCATAGGTAGCAATGGGAGGTTTGCAGTCACACTGGGCCAGCCCTGACTAATAAAACCAGCCTGAAATCGGAGTTAGGTAGACTGTTTTTATAGTGTCATCCTCGAATTTCTACTTTTGTGTGGAGAACTGAGCCAAGCCTGGTGGTATGGATCAATCAAAACACCCTCCGAAACTAGATGATTGTATATTCAGCTGCCAAGTTTTGAGCAAATTTCTGCATTAGAAGCTGTTGCAATGCTGTTAAATGAACAGCCTTCCTGGGTGGTTGTATGTATATATATATATATATATATTCAGATATTTTTCGCATTGTATTGTAAGTTTGATTCTAAATCAAAAATCGAAACTCAAATTACTGGTTCCTCAACCAAAAGATCAATAGAAATGGAATGAGTGTCTAAAATTTGAATATATATACAGGTATATTTAAATTAACTTTTTTCACATTGCGCATAATAAAACTTCCTGGCAATCATTAATTTTACCGAAGTTACTGTAAACAAAACCATTGTACATGGCTAAGCCAAACAAAGAAACGCCAAAAAGTTTAAATGTTTTTCAATTCTCTATAATACAACGACATTTAGCTATACTTTTAATTACACATTTAGGACTGTAGATGATACAATTTTTTAAGATTTAAGATTAACTTTACTAAATGTTAACATACTTACTGCTATTTTATAAGTTAGTCTATATTTCAAAATTGTTACACATTAAACGTTTAAAAATATATAATTAAAGAAATGCAGTTAATGTTTTTTTTTTTTTTAAAACTAGATTGGTTTTTGTGATAAAATACATCTTTGAATTTAAGAATTGACTATTTTTATGTCCTTTATATTTCAAATTTTAAACATGTATTACAATACTTTTAAAACTTTCTATTAAATAATAAATAATTATAAATTAGGATTTATCTTAAAATAAAAGCATAATTATTGATAATTAGAAAATAGAATTAGCAATAAAATGTATTATCATTGTAAATAAAATTAACATTGGAAAATTTTTATTTTCTTAGAAAAAAAATATTAAAGCAGATAATTATTAAAAATTTACTTGTAAAAATATTACCAATGATATTATTATGATAAGTTTATTTTTAGTATTTATCCAATTAAAAAAATTAAATTAAATTCCTTAGTTTAAATAGCTATATCTTATGAAGGTACCACCAAAATGGCTATTATTACTATTATTTTTTTTTTTTTTTACTTTTATCTTTTTTATATTTTATTCAATTTTTGTCTTTTAAAAAAACGTTGGATTTTCCTTTAGAGTATCCATATCTCTTAATAAAACTCATTTGATAATAGTAGATGTTACATCTATTGTCTATTTATTTACTTTTTTATTTTATTTTTTATAATTATTTAGGTATCATCTAAGTCTCTATATGTATGTATATGTATGTATGTATCTATATATGTATATATAAAATTCTTGTCTCTTAAATCCTATCTATCAATCTCTGTTTTGCTTTAAAAAAATTTTAATTAAATTTTTTTATGTACAGTTAAACTTGTAATATATTCACATATAATACTAAAAATTCTACTTTAAAAAATTACAATATAGTATTCAAATTTGATGGGAAAAAGACTTATATTTAATTTATTTTGTTTTAAAATTTTTATTATGGACTATTTATGTTGTGGTTTATGAAAAATAATTAAATTTGAAGATTTTAAGCTACTTTATTGATTAAATATTGTTATTTTTTTGATTTACTGATTTATTAATTTCTAATAAGTCACAACTTTCGAAGTAATAAATTGTAAAATTAAGTTTTTTACAATTAAATTTGGATTTCTTTTTTTGTTTTTGTTTTTGTTTTTTTATTTTATTATTATTATTTTTTTGTATTATTGCTAGAAAATTGTAGAAATTTTGATGGTTGTGATAAGAAAAATTTATAATTTTTTATTCTAAAAAAATGCATGTACATATATATATATATATATATATATATATATATATGTGTATGTCTGTACACATATTACAATTTAGAGTTTGTTAATAAAACAAGTTATAGAGGTATGATAAATATATAAAATTTAGAAAGATTCATAGATAGATGAATACAAAAAAAAAAAAAAAAAATCTTACTTTAATTTTAAAAAATTTATATGTATATATATATATATATATATATATATATATATAAAATTTTAACTTGTCTTATATCACTTATTATGATTTAAAATTATGTAATATAACTATATGATTTACTAAAACTTTTATTCCTATCTTTCAAATAAAAAATTATTGTATTTTTTATAAGATCTTTTCTAACAAGATAATGATTACAAATTAAATATTTTATTACTTTAATAAAAAATTAGTCAACTATATTATGAAAATATTTAGTCTTTTATTCTTTATTTTGATTTTAAAGTAATATTATCGTAACATATTATAAAAAATGCAATTATATGACAAAAAAATAATAATTAAGATTAAAAAATATAAAGAAATATATAATTTATTTTTTAATTTTTATGATATGATCTTTAAAATATTTTGGATTATTCAATTATACTTCTTTTAAATACTATAATTACTATTATGTTTTAGAGATATCAATTATGAAAATTCAATAGTTTTTTTAAAATAATAAAGATTTTACTTCAATTCAATAATAATTTTAGTTAATAATAAATGATGACCGTTTTAGATTTTGAAAAAGAATTAGAAGTAGAAAACATTAAAAACGAATAACATCATTTTTTTTATTTTATTCATAGAGAAATAATATGAATAATATACATTGTGCATATGCAATAAGAGATTATTTAATTATAGGAGTTCAAAGACCAAGGTAAGGTTTGGATTACTTGGTATGAAAATGCACTGGAACACTATGTTTTTGCAAAAGTTGATCTTGTTGTCAAATTTCTTCTTTGAGTGATATCAATTGCTCTTGTTCATCCCTTTTATCTATGACTTAGAAATATTGTTCTACATGAATAAGAATATTTTTGCATTTTGAGATGCTCAAAGTGTAGAAAAAATGAAATAATGATTTCAATTTTGATTCTTTTATGATGAAAATGTTGACCAAAAAAACCAATGTTGCTGTAATAAGTGGTAGAAGAGATCTCTGAAACCAAATAGTATCTGATGTTTTTGCAGCTTATCCTCATTGCAAGCCAACAGGGTCACTCAAGAGATTAAACAATATGGGTAGTGGATGATGCATTTTTCCAAGCAAATCACCATTCATGACCATTAGAGAAAGAGAGAAAGAGATGAAGTTGTTGAAGTGGGCACCACAAGCATTGTTAAACATGATAGGGTTCCACAGTCATGGTTGAGACTGTTCATCTACAAACCCAGGTGATGTGTTATCTTTCTAAATTTCATTTTACTCAGTCTTTGGTCCATACTCGAAAAAAAACAGGGGAGCGTTGAACTAATGACTTCAGAAGGCATAAAAATAACATACCGTTGTAGTAACTGCAACAACGAACAAGTTAATGCACAGGGCATGATTGTAAATAATTGGCATGCCCTGTAGAAGGAAAACCATGCAAACAATCCCAACACACTGTGATTTAGACCATTGATTTCTAAAATGTCCAGAGCACATGCCCAACTTGTAACAAAGCTTTGTCAAGATGAATTCGATTTCCTCCTGTGCCGCACAACTGTGGCAAAACATAAAGTTCTAGAGTCTAGTCTTTCATAGCACTAATAGTAACCTTTATGCTTATGAATTCGTGACGAAGACGAACATTACATTTGCTTCAGGGCAAAGATTTGATCAGAGCAAAAAGTGAGGTGCTAATGTTCAATAAGAGGGACAAGATTTGGTTGTCGAAGGTTGAATTGGGTGGTTCGCAGCATCATCTGGGAATTCAACTGCAGAAATGCAGTCAATCATTCAGCGCCTACTTTTTGTGATTGATAAAGGACATAAGGGTGCTTATGTCGCGTGGTCCTCTGTGTCGACCAGCTGGTACTCCTCTCTTAAACATGATTAGTGAAGGATATCCTTGCACTTCGTATTTGTCTGCAAGCCTCGCATGTTTTGTAGCGTCCACTATTGCCAGCTGTTGAATGAAGGCAACAGAAGTTAGCAGAGTCGGTGCATATTGTAAAGCAGCCTGAGGATAACTTCAAAAGGGAGAAGGCATGTGAATTCTCAGGCTGGAGACAAATTAAATGCGAAAAGTTTCAAGGCATGAAAATCTCTGAAGTCATCTTAGAAATGAGACTGAAAGCAGGCTGATCTTTGCATCGATATAAATGTAAAAAACTGCATAGCCAAGAAGTGACAAGTACCCGAACATCACATCCTTCCCTGCTCAACACACTGGCAAGTTCTTTCCAAACAGGATGCAAGTGTTGGCAGTGAGGGCACCATGGTGCGTAAAACATAACAAATGTGGATCTGTACAGGAAACGGTGCACAAGGTGTTCAGAACTTTTTGTTGCTCTCGATCTGCGGAGAACGCAATGGCATTTTCAACCCAAAAGCCTCAGGTTACAGTGGTAAACAACACTGAAGACAGGATCATGGGCAAGGTCATGAGGATCATATCGCCTGATTCAACTGAAGGAAGGGCGAAAGTGACTAGTAGTTTATGGACAAGATATTAATCCCCAGATTGCGCAAAACGCACGCTGAGATTGTAATTGCCTTTGAAACTAAGTTACAGGCATGTATGAACGAGGAGATATTTGATTGACTGAAAGATTATTACCTTTTCATAATGACCTCATCAAAATTACTGGAACTGAGCTCCAATATTTCCGTCTGCGCTCCTTGACTGGAAATCGAAACAAAACAAAAGAAAACAAAAGGAAGCTGAGAAGTCAATCGTTTTGTTCTCATTTTCCAATCTTTTCGGACTGATTGGAGTTTGTTTGACATTTGTTAAATCAAAAACAGCTGTGAAGAGAATGCATGAGGATTTTTGAAAGCTTACTTCGAGCTTTTTGTTTGGTCGTCTTCAGGACGCCCCCAAAAGCCGCTGTAGGCCACGTTCTGACTAACTAACAGGTTTGGAACACCTAGAGCCTTTGCAGCAAGCACTGCTCCAGTAATTAGCCAAACTGCTAATCCGAATGCGGCTAAAAGTTCCTTCCACCACTGTTTCTTCGCTTTTGAATAACCATGAGTCCACAGACTTGCTGACTGGTCCCTCAGTTCATTCTCCGGTTGAGACGCCTCAACAACACTAACATCTTTGTCAGGTTCGGGAACGTGATCTTTCTCTACAATCTGAATTAATCCCTTGTCACCCTTGAGAAGGTTTTCCCGAACATCGTGTAGATCATCATCGGCCAGTTTGCAAGGACCTTGTTTCACTGTCGACGATGAATTGTTCATCATTACTGGATGTATGTAGGTCGGTATGTAGCTCTGCAAGATGATTTTTAGTTCGATATTGCTTAAGAAGAGTTAGATGAGATCTGAACTTGATGAAACTTCATAATCACTCCTGGAAACTAAAACCCTAAAAGCATGGATGCAATCTTACAAGTCAAAATACGGATTAAGAGGAAAACAAAAGGTAACTCGTCTTCGCAGGATGCCTTGTGTCCTTTTAATTATACTCCACAAACATTGAGACTGACTATGAAATTGAGACCGTCCCATTACTGCAAGCAACACATCTAAGTGAACTGATATTTTTATATCACGAAATGCTACTACCTTGAGGGATTCAGAGTCGCACCGCATAACATGCAAAGTCCTAATCAGGATGTTCCGCTGCTCGAAACGCCACGGGTCTACATTCCATCCGTCTTTGAATTTGTCTTCGCACCAAAATGAATCGGCTCGGACACCCATGTCGGAGGCATCAATATATCTGCCAACGTATCCCCCTGAGGCACCACAACAAGGAACTGAAGAGATATTCGAGCCCATATTCAAACCATTCATCATGCGGGAAAAATATTCCTTCTTTGCAACAGAGCATATCTTGCTGTCCGCCTTTGAATGTCGTTGCGTGAGTGAGGTCGACGAAGTGCCAGGCATCTCCGCCATGAACTGTTTTGAGTGACTAGGAACGAGCGAAAGAATGCCGCTGAGCTTTAATCTGAGTACATGGCTTTGAGAAAGGATTTTCTCACTAGACTCTTTGCTGAAGGTCCCATTGATATTCTCCTCCAGAGGAGATGTAGGACTCGATTCAGCACCTGGCGGAGAAGCTTCAGCACCCATGCCCTCACTACCAGGACTAACAAATGAAGCCCATTCACATGGAGTTTCTGCTGCCCCCTCAATTTCACCAACAAGGATATCTGTCCGTTTCACCACTTCAACCTCCTGGTCGGTGTAGCTCGATGCGAAAGAATTCCCCTTCACACATTTATGTTGCTCACGGCTGTTAATATCAGCGATATCTTTACTAGCTCCCAGTAATGGGGTAAAAGAGAGCAGCCAAGCAAATGGTGGCAATGCAGATGCACTTTGTAGTGGCAGTTCCGGCGGTGCGGCCGGGGAACATTCTTTAGCATATCCATAGTGAGCGAATCGAACACAAGCTGTTACGAGATCGGAGACATGCGAGGGAGATGGCAGGAGCTGTGGACCTAAAAGACGCCCACTGCTCCCCAGCTTTCTTGTTCCAATTCCCATATTTCTAATTGAGGTCATGCCTATCAAGGAAACAGCAAACCACCAAACAATTTAACGCCGTCCAGCACTGAAAGGACATCAAAGACATTTCAAAAACATCCAAGTCCTCACCTTCCAACACAACATTCCACCTGCTCTGAAAAGCATCACTGTAATTCCACAAGCGGAAAATCATTCCTTCACATCATCGAAAACCAAAACCAACACATCAACACGGCATACTGCAACCGTTACAAAGTTGAAACATACCAGTGCCCCTGGAGGTAAACATCACCCTTCATTGATACTGCTGCAACACATTCACCCAACCCATCCCACTTCAATGTGCCATAATGTTTTCCATCACCATTATATTCCAAATCTCACAAACGATCTAAAGCCTCACTCCTAACCCAACCAATGTCCGCATTGATCAACATCAATTACAAGCTCTGAATTCTCACTCCAGCTAACTCGACTAAAACCCATCCAATACTCTGCGTCTGTGACAATCAAGCTCGTCGTGAGAATGCAACACAGTTTTGCAAGTTGCATGCTCAAAATTCTGGATGTCATCAACCATTAAACCGTGAAACACACGGCGATAGGACAGCAGAAAAATGCAGGCTCACCATGCGTGCGAGGCAACGAAGAGGATTTCTTCAGTAGTGCCGCCGATGAGGATTAGATAAAGGTTGGTTCAAACAGCTGACCTCCACATTGGTAGAGTGTAAACAGATGAGACACAAAAGCGGAATAGTTCTTTTCCAATTCATGCATATTGTTGCGATGTTGAATACAGTACTCTGCTTCTAGGGCTGTTTGAATTACCGCATCAACCACTGCGCATCTCCGGTAGAGTCCATCACGTTCAATTTGAAACATGCGGAAAGTTTCAGTACTAATTTTCACATCCCTCCAATGCCGCGGCTGAGTGAAACTTCACGTCTTAAGTTTTGATGGCAACGAGATTGCAGTTGGTAAAAAATAGGTTTAGGATTAAATTCCTTCGACAAGCTTAGTTCTTCATCGAATCTGCATTGACACCGAATAGCTGCAGTAAAGCGGCTGCTGGATTTGGAAAGTCATTGGGTTCCCCCACCATAGCCAACTCGACTTGCGACCCTCACGATCTCTCCCACAAATCTCCTCCCTCTTCTTGAGCTCTAGCATGGCATTCTCACCAGATTTAGGGCTTGCAAAGATTATGAGGACTTTCGTGAAGCCAAGCGCTTCATCTTTCTTTTGAGATCAAACACACCCAGACTGTCTGCCGAGGCATGACCTTAATCTCATATTTATAAACACACACTTAAACTTTCTATTAAGTTCAAAATTCTTTAAAATGTGGCTGAATGTTACCTTCTCATGTTTCTTTCAGCTATGTCATATTTCTTCTCATATTTCTCTTAATGGTTATTCAATGAGTTCCTCAAATAATTTTTACAAGTGAATAGATATTCTCAAAAAACTTATTCAAATGTTTCATAAGTACAACATGTGTTGTGGAGGTTGTTTTAATAAGAACCTTGGTTTGATTCTAGGTAGCAACTATAGCTTCAATTTATTCCATACATTGGCTTGTTTAGCAACATTGTATGATTTTAATACCATTTGGCTATTTTAGTTACCTATCTACTTGAGTTTGGCTATTCATTTATTTTTTTTTGTACTTGGAATTGGACTATTTATCACTTTCCTATCTACTTGAAGTAGGTGCATTGAAAATTATTGGACCTACTTCCTATCTTTATTTAAATATATACCAATGTCAAATATTTATCTTCTTTAATATCTAATTTATAGATTAATTTTTTGTAGCATTATTTTTAGAAATATTTTAATTCTTTTTTATATATTTAGAAGTAGATATTTATTTTTACTTTTATATTTAAAGTTCTTATAAATGTCAGCTGAATTTCTATCATGGATATAAATCATAACAAAACTCTAAAGATGCAATACATTTTTGACACTCAAAAATAGATAGCAGACAAATTAAAGATAGATATAAGTTGGAAACTAGTATGGCTATTGCAAAATACAAGAAAGTGAAGATTCTTGAGTTAATAGAAGCATACAAGAACGGTATTGATAAGAATAAAAATTACCTCACTCTTGTATCTATATGTACTATCGAACTAAAGAGCTATGTAGCAATGTTTCATTAGGTCATTTGATAGATGACTAACTTTCAAGGTTAGTTTCCAACATGTGCACTACATGGTCAACTTGTAAAACAAGTGGTCAACATGTGCAACATATGGCCAACTTATTGGCTAAATTTTTAACCTATCAATGAACTACAAAGACTTATAGAGTCAAATCCATATCTACAAAGCTTCTAAGAAGCTTTTCTACAAGATATTATCAAATTCAGTTACTTTTATTTCTACTTAATCCTTCTTATCTTCTTAATTATTAATACTAATATTGATGTCTATGGCATTATCATCCCTTCTAAACACAAGTTTTACATGGAGCAGCAATCACATATTAAGAAAGTCCAAGATGATACAAATTGTATTAGACATAAAATCTAATTTTTGTTTTCTAAAAAAGTAATTGATAAGTTCTTTCAATGATCAATATTATCTTATATTAGGGCAAAAAAATACTTTGTTATTTGATTATTATTGAGGCTTTTATAACTTTTTTCAAATGAAACATTTAAAATATCATTAAAAATAGATTGTACCTCTAACAATATCACCAAATATTAAAAGTCTTTTCTAACGTCGTGATACCAAATGCATTATATTTTTCCATTTATTTGAAGAAGAATATATCAATCTTAATAGTCAATAAGTTTATTATGACATCTTGAAGACTAACAATTTCAATGTCTTATTTGGTAATTTAATAACAAATAACTCTTAAGTTGAATATGTTGGTTGTTGATTTTCTATCTTTTTAATGTTACATATACAAAAACGACAAACAATAATAAAAGATAGAATATAATCTTTATTGAACATGTTTTGCTTTACAAGAAAGAATTTTTTGCCTCTTCATCTTGGTTTTAATGGATGTTATCAATAAAAAACATCAATCATTTCTAGCACATTTGTAAGATTCATAAATGACTCCCATGTATGTTTACTAATATCATATTTATAGACATGGATTTGCTTTTATATGTATTTATAGGTGATTGGTAGGTTGAAAATTTGGTTAATAAGTTAGCCTTATATTGCACATATTAGTAACTTGTGGTACTAGTTGAATATATAGTACACATATTGGAAACTTGTTGTGCAAATTAGACATGAGTCCTATAAGTTGGACATGTATTGTAGATCTTATAGAATATTGACATGTAGCTCTTAGTTAGATAGTATATATAGATGGAAGAGCCAAGCTTTTATTATTCTTTTCAACTCTTTTCTTGCTTTTAGTTTAGTTTTTTAGTCTTTGACAATAGTTATTTTATTTTATTTTATATATAATATATAATTATATATATATAATTACATGTCTTTAAAAAATGTCTCACTTGATTATTTATATTTTTAAGTTCTTCTTCTTGACACAAGCCTACAATATTTCACTTAAAAATATTTCACTTATAGATATGTTGCAAAACTTATACAATTTACAAAAATACAACCTCTTTTTTATTCAATACAAAAGAGAATCATCCAAAAAAACTCAAACTTTGCAAAATCCTTACAAAGTCTGTATGTATTCTAATTCTTAAAAAATAATATTAATTAAAATCCTATCAAGTTTGCTTGTAATATACATACTTTGATCAATAATAGAAAGTCCTATCTTTATCTCAATAACTTTTTTTTTTTTTTTATCTATATAGGTATAATCAAAATTATAATGTTTTAAATGATATCTTTTCATTTAGTTAAAGTTTTTAAAAATTTATTATTTTTAAATCTAGTAATAATAAAATCTAGTAGAATTAATTACATATATTGGAATGGTATATTTTTAGTATATATTTTATTATTTGAATAGTAGTATTTGAATATTAAATTTAGTACTTATAATTCATGAGATAATTTTTCTTGCATAGTATAGTAAAGTATTAATATATGAATGGTTGTATTAACAACACGATATATAATTAGTTATTGCTTGATATTGTGTAGGTATATATAACTTAAAAAAGAATATTTGAAAGATTAAAAAATATAAACATTTATATTGGTCAATTTTAAAATATCTACTTAATTCTTGTGCTTTAAAAATATGCAAAGAAATTTCAAATACATCTTTATACTTGAATCAAATTTTGATTATGGTATATTTAGACTTGATATTCTTAAACAATGCAAAGTGATACCAAGTATGATTGCAAAGTTGTAAAAAGTCTCTTATATTGCAGTAGATTTATAATTGTGTTGAATTATTATTTTGTCATAAAAATGAATTTAAATAAGTTTTTAAAAATAAAATATATTTATATATAATTGGTGAAAGAATAAGAAATTTTAAAAGAAAAAATAAAAATAAAGAGATAATAGAATAAATAAATTTAAATGTAAAAACTTATATGTAGACTAAAATATCAAAATATAGATGGATTTTTAAATATTAATAGGTTTAGATTATTAAATTCTATTACATTGAAAATTGTACAAGATTCAATAATCTTTATTGAGGTTGAAAATTAATTTATAATAAAATATATATTAAAAGTAAAATTAAAAAAATAATATGTCTAAGATATTAAAAAATATGTTTATTTAAATCTTTGTATGAAAATTAGACTCGATTAAAATGGTTAAAATTAATTTTAATGTGCTTAAGTAATAACAAAAATATAAGAATTATTTAGATTCAAATATATTTTTTTAATATTTATTCATTTTTAATTCAATATATAATCAATATTAAATTTTATTACATAATTTTAGATGTATTTAATAGAAAGTAGTCTTAACTTGTTTATTAATCAATTTTAATATAATCTTAAAAAATAATATATAGAATAATAATAATAATAATAATAATAATAATAATAAAGCAATTGAAATTGCACTTCTTATATATTTTAAAAATGATACTTATACAAAAAATAGAATATGGATATATATATATATATATATATATATATATTTGATATAAAAATAAGATATACCTAATACATCAGTGGAGTAAAGAATATAAAATAGATTACTTAATTTCTTATATTAAAGAGCAAAGCTAAAAGCAATAATAATTTAGAACAACAATGAAGGATAACTTGTTTATACTTTTGTGTATGATCGCATTACACTAAGATATTCTAGAATACTATTTAATTACTATTTTACTTCAAGAACCACTTATGTGTTTATTCATCTAAAAATTATTCTATCTCTTGAATAAAAAAGACTCATATAAGAGATGTTTTGCTAATTTATTTTTGACAAATTTCCAATATATTTTTTTATATTCAAGAAGACCTTTTTAAATTATGTTTTTAATATAAAATATATAATATAATTTATTTTTAAAGTTATATATTTTTAAATCTAAATAATATATAAATAAAGTTTTTTTTTAAAATACGGACAAGATCTTATAAAATTATATGAATCTAATTAGAAGAATATCTATAAAAATTACTTGTTGCTAAATAAAAAATTTATAAGGAATCTAATTAGATGTTACTTTGTATATAAGAAAAGTGGTCCAATTCTAAATGTAACAAATGTAATTTAATGACAATTCTACAACTAGTGGAGAATAGATTCAAGCCTTTTGAGTTGATACATATATCAATGAATATCAATATTAGTTTTTTTTTTTTTTTTTTTTTCCTCTTCTAAGTATTTAATTTCTATACCTTTGTGTCATATAAGCTAAATGAATAGAACCTCTTTATAAAAATAAGAGTTGAATTAAGTGTCTATCTAATGAACTAAGAGTCTTGACCAAAAAAAATATTTTATTTTTGTGATACTAAATTAGTAGCAAAGCTATTGCTTTGATGTAAATTTTTACTAATTTTAATAATATATATCATAAATTCTTTAGTGATAACCTAAGAATATGATAAAAGATCAAATATTAATTTATTAATTTAATTATAGAAAAATCAATGCCAAAAGCTTCTTTTCTTGTTGATTTTGTTTTGAAAAAATTGTAAGAAATTTCAAGAAACCTTCTACTTAATTCTTATTGTCTTTTAAGTCTTGTTCAAGAAAAAGTTTTTTTTATCAAAATAGAAGGTTTTAGATTCAATGCCTACATTGTTTTATTTTATTTTAATTTCTATGAAATCCATCATTTAAGTTCCATAAGCCATAGGTTTAGCATTTATCTTTTGATATATATATAAAAATTGTTGAATATTTGTTTGTCTTGATTGAAGAACCACTTACATTCATTTGGACAAAAAAACATTAGTAGTTTTTTTTAGATCAAAGCCTTCTTTTATTTGAGCTTTATAACAAACTGCTTATATTACTTTAGATTGGATTAATGAAGTTATGTTTCTCCAAAAATTTTTTTTAACCATCAATTTAATTTTTTTAATAGCTTTTATATAACTAATAAATATGAATAAAAAAATATAATAAGAAAAATAAAGTATTATTTGTAATAATGGCTTAATTTTTCACATTTATTTTATTAACATATATATATTCTAATTTTTGTGCCATTTGATTAATAGAAATTTTACCAACATCATGTGTATTTAAGAAAATATCAAAGTAAATTCGCTTGTGAATTAACTAAATATGGTGTATTTAGTTGTCCAACATTATTTTTCATCTCTTTTGTGCAAAAAAATAATATGTCTTTGGATAATGCTATGCATCTTAAGGATTACTTTATAACTTACTTTGAAAATTTTGGAATTTTTTTATATTGGATTAAAGATGAATATTTTCAAATTCAACATAAAAAGCTTTATGAATACTATTTTTTATCTTTATTTAATTTAAATATATAAATATATATATATATTTTCTACCAATTTTTAAGTTGGTTAAGAAATATATAATTTTTTTAATATGAGCTTAAAGACTAATGTCTTGAGGATTTGCATGAATGAAAAAATATGCCTTATGTTATTGCTTGTAGAATTCAATGTGATGTCTTATTTACATAAATGCTTATTTTTTGCAAAATAACTTGTAAAATTGTATAAAAAATTGTATACAACAAAGAAAAGTTTACGTGTTATATTAAAACCATATTTTTTAAATTCATTGAAGAACCTAATGCTTATTGTTAGGAACATAGTCCTTAGAACTTTTTAGAGATAAGTTTCTAGAACCTTCTAGAAGCAAGTCTCTGGAACCTTCTAGAAGCTTCCTAGTTAGTAGAAGTTGCTTGAGAAGCTTTTTTAATAGGAGTATACATTGGAATCGAGGCTGAAGAGTTCTTCAATCTCGACAACACATCTCTTGGAGCTCTAGCTCACCTCTCTGGTGTTGTTCTTATATTCATCAGATTAATCTAGTTCTTGCCAGTTCTTCTTGAACTTCTTGTTAGATCTCAAGTCTGTATTTCTGTGTCCGTGACAGTTTGTCGAGACTGCACTCACCTCAGATATCAGAGCTAGTTTCTTCTTTGTTAGAGTGTGGATTACCCCTCTGCTTGGAAGTATACTAGCATTTTAGAGGTTGTGGATTGCCCTCCTCTAAACTGATACTTCTTTTGTTACAATATTGGAGTCTTATTCTTCTTGGAGAGAGTGGATTACTCCTTTTCTTGAAGCTCTTAAGGCATTTTAGAGGTTGCGGAGTATCCTCCTCTAAACCAATATTGTCTTCTTGTAGAGTCATTTCTGTCCTTCTAATAGAATGGCCGGAGGCCAAGACATTAGTATGACGAAAAGTTCGGAGTCCAAGTTGGATGCTATCATGAATGCCCTCGCTACGTTATCACAAAGAACTGCAGAGATTGAAGGAGTCGTGGCAAGGCTTCATAATGATGGAGCATATGGAATGACACAATCTAGGTTGCATCAGCCTCAAACTTCTATACTTGGAGAAGCAACTTTGTCTCAGGTTCGACAAGCACCACTGGTTCTACAACATAAGGAGTCCCGAGTTAGCCTTCCGGACAAGTTCGATGGTACGTATTCCAAGTTTCAAGGATTCGTCAACCAAATCAGGTTGATAATAGTTTTACAGCCCGAACGCTATCCAACGGAGGAGTTACGTCTTGAGCTTGTTGAAACCTTACTTACAAGGCAAGCTCTATCATGGTTTGTTCCTTTGTTTGAGAAACGATCGTCCATACTATACAACTTTGAAACCTTTTTGGAGGCGTTTGCGGAAGCATTTGGTGAATACGACAAGGTTCGATAGGCTACAACAAAGATTCGGTCACTACGACAAGGATTGCACTCTACATCAGTCTATGCATCGGACTTTAGGCAATTAGCATGTGACATCAATTGGGATGAAGAAGCGTTGATGAGTCAATTCTATTGGAGTTTAAGGGACGATGTGAAGGATTTACTGTTAACTCTTCTTAATCCGCAAACGTTCAACAAAGCTATTAGTCAAGCTGTGAAGTGCGATAATCGCCTATTCCAACGCCGCCAAGACCAACGTTTAAGACAACATACAGTTCGCCACATCCCAACTATGTCGGTAAGCAGCGTGAATTTACATTTAGAGATAGAAGATATGTAAATTGATGCGGTACGTGTTAAATCCCTTATTCTAGAAGAAAAAAAGCGGCGTATGGAGGAAGGTCTATGCTTGTATTGTGGTGAGGAAGGCCACAAAGTTGAAAACTGCCCCAAGAAGCAAAATCGATGTATTGTCAGGACTAGGGGTGCGTTTGTTCAGGAAAACGAGGATGCCCAGCCATAATAGGAACCGTGCGGCTGGACAGTGAAATATTGCAACAACAACCAGGTTCCTTTCTTTCCGCTCAACCTGTCCTTTGCTTTACAATCCTTTTACTTATTGGCCCTCAGAAACTAAAAACCTTAGCATTATTAGATTCAAGAGCATCTGATTGTTTCTTAGATGAAGAATTTGCGAAGCATCATAAGATCCTTTTAGTACAAAAATCCAAACCTGTTCACATGGAGGTCATAGATGGGCGATCTTTATTGTCTGGTAGTGTCACCCATGAATCAGAACCTATAGAAGTGACGTTTAAGGGCTATGGTAGTCATATTATTTTCAATATTATTAGAACCCCATCAAATCCTGTTATTTTTGGTCTTTCCTGGTTGGAAAAGCATAACCCATCCATAGATTGGAGGTTTTGAAAGATGACCTTTTCCACAAAACCACCCAAGAGCAAGCCTAGTACAAAATCCCGAATAAAGAAATCCTTATTCATTGGAGTAAGAGCGTTTATAAGATTATCTAAAGAAGACACACCGTTTGTCATTTATGCGGCTCCAACTACCAGGGAGAAGATCTCGACAACAAGTATACTTGAGCAATATAAGGATTTTAAAGACGTGTTTCAAAAAAAGAATGCTGACATGCTACCGGAACACCGACCATATGATTGCCCCATAGACTTACAGGAAGGAGCACAACCGCCTTTTGGCCCAATCTACAATCTATCGCAGATGGAGTTGGTGGAGTTGCGGAAGTACATCGACGAGAATCTAGCCAAGAACTTCATCTGTCATTCAAAATCGTCAACTGGAGCACCCATCTTATTTGTGAAGAAGAAAGATGGCTCGTTGCAGATGTGCATGGACTATCGAGGCCTCAACAAGATAACAAAGAAGAATCGTTACCCGTTACCCTTGATTTCAAGTTTCTTAGAACAACTTGAACGTGCAAGGATCTTTACAAAAATTGATCTAAAGGGAGCTTACAACCTCATACGAATCAAAGAAGGAGATGAGTGGAAGACAGTATTCTGTACAAGGTATGGCCATTTTGAATATAATGTCATGCCCTTTGGTCTTACCAATGCTCCAACGGTCTTTCAATATATGATGAATGATATTTTTCGAGAGCACCTTGACAATTTTGTTGTCATCTATTTAGATGATATTCTAATATTTTCCAAAAATGAAGAAGAACATGAAAAGCACGTTCGTTTGGTCTTGGAGAAACTACGCGAGCGAGGACTATATGCCAAGTTAGAGAAGTGTTTATTTCACCAAATAGACATAGAGTTTTTGGGGTTCGTTGCGACTACGGAAGGCTTGAAGATGGATTTCAAGAAAGTGGAAGCAATCGTGTCCTGGGAGGTTCCGAAGATGATTAGAGACGTACAATGCTTTCTTGATTTTGCCAACTTCTATCGGATCTTCATCAAGAATTACTCTCAAGTTACTGCTCCTCTCACTCGGTTGACATGCAAGGATAAGCTGGAATGGGGACCTCTAGCGGAGAAGGCGTTTCAAGCCCTGAAGACCGCATTTACTACGGCTTCAATTTTGGTACATCCATACTTTACAAAGGCCTTTTATTTAGAAACTGATGCTTTGGATTTTGCTTTGGGAGTTGTACTTTTACAAATGGGAGAAGATAAGAAGCTCCATCTGGTTGCATTCTATTCTCGAAAGTTCTCTACTATTGAAATCAATTATGAGATCTATGATAAGGAACTTCTTGCTATAGTAGATTCTTTCCAAGAATAGTGTCATTTTCTTGAAGGAGTTGCACCCCAGTGACCGTATACACAAATCATAAGAATTTGGAGTATTTCATGTTGGCTCGAGTTCTAAATTGACGTCAAGTTCGGTGGAGTATGTCGCTATTTAGGTTCGATTTTGTTATCACTTATCGACTTGGAAAGCAGCAAGGACTATCTGATGCCTTATCGAGGAGATCGTATCTTGTACCAAAGGCTGGAGAAGCAGCGTTTGATCAACAATGTATGACGTTGTTGAAGCCAGAGCAATTTCGGCTTTGCGCTACTATTGTACCAATTGATGCTGACTTCCTGAATCGGGTATGTACCATGACCATTGAAGATTGAGTAGCCATTGATATCAAGGAGCGTACCAATGACGACAAGTTCAAGGTAGAGGGAGATCTTTTATACTTTGAAGAGAGGTTGTATATCCCAAAAGGACCAGCTCGACTCCGAGTTCTTCAATCTCGCCACAATTTTCCAGATGCGGGACATTTTGGATTCAACAAGACCTTGGAGCTTATATCTCGAGATTTTTGGTGGCCCCAAATGTGGAAGGATGTGAAAGATTTTGTCCTCTCTTGCGACATCTATTCAAGATCCAAGAATCCTTGACATCGCCCTTACGCACTTCTACATCCATTGTTGATTCCACGCCAATGATGGTCTTCAGTTTCCATGGACTTCATTACGGACCTGCCATCATCGAACTCATTTGACAGCATCTTTGTCGTGGTAGATCGGCTTACAAAGATGGCACACTTTGTCTCTTGCAAGAAGACATCGTCCAGTGAATTCACAGCAAACTCTTTCTCGATAATGTGTATCGATATCATGGACTACCAGATGATATCATATCAGATCGAGGAACCCAGTTCATATCAAAGTTTTGGAGATCTCTCTTTGAGATACTGAAGGTGGATATCAAGCTTCCTTCGGCTTTTCATCCTCAAACTGACGGCCAAACGGAACGGGTGAACCAAGTCTTGGAACAATACTTATGATGCAGCATCAACTATCAGCAAGACAATTGGACCACATATCTGCTGCTAGCTGAGTTTGCATATAACAACACCCTTTATGTGTCGATTCAATACACACCATTCTTTTCCAACTATGGATATCATCCGAAGCTTGATTTATTGAGTCCGTCAACAAATAACAATCAAACAGCTGAAAGATTTGCGAAACAACTATCAGAGCTTCAAAATACATTGAAGCTTCAATTACAATCCGCTCAAGAATCCTATAAGGCATGTACAGATAGATTTCGGAATCAAGCACCTACTTTCAAAATTGGAGATAAAACATGGCTTCTTCGACGGAATATCAAGACCAAGTAACTATGTGATAAGTTGGACTATCGAATATTGGGACCATTTATCATCCAGAAGCAAATCAATCTAGTGGCGTATCGTCTGGAATTACCGGCTTCTATGAAGGTACATCCAGTCTTTCATGTTTCTTTGTTGGAGCCTTATCGAGAGTCGTCTTTTCTTGGAAGAGTGCAATGTCTGCCACCTAATATTGAGATCGAGAACCACACGGAATACAAGGTTGAAAAGGTACTAGATTCACGGCGAAGGTAGAACAAATTAGAATATCTTATTCATTGATGCGCCTACGACATTAATGAGCGAACGTGGAAACCAACTGAAAATCTTGCCAATGCGCTGCAAAAGATACAGGAGTTTCATCAACAACATCCTCATAAACCTAAGCCGGTTCGACGATAGCTTCCTTCTGAAGCTTGCTCAGCCAAGAATATAAGAAAGGGAGAAAGCACCACCAAAATTTGTAGTTGATGTAGTTATTTTCTCTAAGATAAAGTAGAATTTTTTCAGTAGCCATAGTTTGGTCTTCTGATATAGATAGCCAAGAGATAGATACTATGCCAATCAGATTATCTCAACCAACTAGCTCATGAAGGCGACCCCGAAATGAAGAACTGCCTACACCACGATGACGATGGAGGATACCGAGTAAACGATCATTGGTGATTGTATTTGAATTCGAGCCTGCTTACGATGGTCAGCTAGAAGGCGTGTTTGCAAGACAATTTCACAATGAGGACACGAAAGTTCATGCTTGGTCAGAAGTCGAAGGCGTAGGCCACTACCGTTGGCTTCAAGGGCCAATGAACCACTTGCCTCGTGAACAATAGTTGGAGTTCATAGCAGACGTTATGCAACAGATCTTCATTTTCTTGTATTGGTACTGATTAATAACAACATTGCTTCTTAGAAACCTCGAAGCTAAAGGAGGTGATATTAGGGACATAGTCTTTTGAACTTTCTAGAGACAAGTTTCTAGAACCTTCTAGAAGCAAGTCTCTGGAACCTTCTAGAAGCTTCATAGTTGGTAGAAGATGTTAGCGACGTAGTCCTTAGAACCTTCTAGAGGCAAGTTTCTAGAACCTTCTAGAAGCAAGTCTCTGAAACCTTCTAGAAGCTTCCTAGTTAGTAGAAGTTGCTTGAGAAGCTTCCTAAATAGGAGTATATATTGGAATCGAGGCTGAAGAGTTCTTCAGTCTCGACAACACATCTCTTGGAGCTCTAGCTCACCTCTCTGGTGTTGTTCTTGTATTCATCTGATTAATCTAGTTCTTGCCAGTTCTTCTTGAACTTCTTATTAGATCTCAAGTCTGTATTTCTCTGTCTGTAACACTTGCTCAAATATTTTTATTTATTTATTTATTTATTTTTAAAATTAAAAGATTTAGAATTAGATTTTTATAGCTAATAAATAAATTCAACAAGAAGGTGATTTGATAATAGACAATTACATCTAATATAATATTTGTGATTTTGATATTTTATTTTTAAAAAATTAAATAAAATCTTTCTAACCTTGCAAGGATTCATTGATCATTTCTTTTATTGTTCAAAAGATAATTTAATAAAAATTTTATTTTAAAGTTTTTTTTTTATAAAAAATAATGATAAATCATTTTTAGATAATAATCTCTTACAAAATGATGATTTATTCCAAATCCTCACTACCATATTTCAACCTCTACCAAATATAAATAGAATATTAGAATATAATATTTTTACTAAATCCTCTTACAATTAATATATATATATATATTTTTTTGTTGGATGCATAGATGTTTATAATTCCTATATAATTCCTAGATTATAAATGAAGGAACCTAAATTACTACCTATATATTTAATATTTAGAGAATTAAGTATATAAATCTCCCTTTTTCCTTCATCAGCACCATTGAACTTAAGTGTGTATCTTGAGGATACTTCTAAGATATAAAATCATGCATTAGGCTACAAATAATTATTTAATTTTTAAGATTTAGAGTCACATAATTTGTATTCCTAGAGAAGAATGCTATAAAATTTTAAAATAATACTTTGTGAATTATTACAAAGCTTTGAGACTTTGAAGAAGAGAGATTATTTTTATCCTTTATATTATGAAATAAATATTTTTTAAATTTATAAAGTATTTGGAGAAAAAATATTAATTTAAATTTTAAAATTTATATTAATAAAATTAAATAATAAGTAAAGATGGAAGCTTGCATGTTTATGAAGAAACTTTTTACATCCATTATCATTGATTTTATATAAAAAAATAAGTTTATTCTTTTTTCTTATTAAGCCAAATCTAAGAAATTTTTTTTGGCCATTTTAAAAGCATCTTATTTAGATGCAAGGAAAAAGTTTAAATTGGAATGAGATTGTATTTCTAAATAAGAACCTTGTAGTATTAAATTAATCTATGTAGCCTCTAGAATAGAAGGATTAGACATCCTTAGAACTAATAAATGAGAATGTACTACAATCTATTAGTGCAACTATTTCTATACTTGTATCCAATATAATAGGCTAATGTTCTTGAACTTGAGTACTTGTATTTTTCAAAAATAAATTGGTTCTATAGGAGGCTATATTGAACATATCACTTATAAGCATAGTCAAGGATAGAATCTGAGTTGATTGTAAGTTACTTTGATGCTTGACTTGACAAGGGTTAATATCCACCTTACCTTCATAATTTGATACATACATACATATTGGATCAAGAATGTCATTCTAAAAATAAAATCCAAATTATATCCTATGATCCAATAGATCTATATCTACTAGATTGAGAGTGTTGGACTAGATATTATATCCAATTTGCCTGCTATGATCTAATAGATTTATACTTACCAAATTTAAAGTATTAAGCCTTGCAAGTCCATCTTATACTTATAAAATAGAATATCAAGTTGATATCCATGTTTTATTTGTAAACAAAGTGTGTTGTAATTTTAAATTAATAAAATATTTTTTTTTAGCATATGACACTTGATACAATATTAGTAAAGATTTTGATGATAAAAAAGCATGTATTGTATAATTATCCACTCTATTAATATAATGGTATATTTTATCAAGACTTAAAACATGTAATTCATAAATAATAAGTCTTTGTTAGGCTTAGTTCTAAACTAAAATTGATACTTAATTTAGATTTTGAATCAAGTCCATAGTTCTAACACCTTAATTTTTAAACTACAAGAGTTATTTGGTAGCAAACTTCTTATACTATCATTGTCATACTTACGAGTTTTTTGCTCTATTTGTAAGGTATTGTAGAAGGTATTGTGCAAGATGCTTCTAAGGTCTTATTACTATTCTGTGCTACCATCACTTTTTTTAATAGTATAAATTGCATTCATTTCTTTATATATTCATTTCTATTTAACTTAAGTAATTATAACTTAGTTTATAATATAATCTATTATTGAATCATATAATATTATATATTTATTTGATTAGTTTTATTGTTTTGAATCATGTAACTATTTAATAGATCATATTCTATTTAGATGAAATCTTTGATTGTTATAAATCTATATATTGAGTCTATTTTTGTATTGCCTTGATCTTTGATTCTAATATGTTTTTATTGAGTGTTGTATGTGTGGCTTTGATTAATAACATAGATTTGCCTTTGGCCATGATTATAGATCCTACAATTAATCCAACATTAATTTATTTCTTATCAACTTGCTTCTCACATTGATTTGAATGTCTTAATGGTGACAATCTTATGGCTTGTATATTGCAATATATCCAGCTTGATTTTAAAAAAAATATCATATTCAAGTGTAAATTAGATAATTATAATAATTATAAAGTACTCTCATTTCTATTAATTGGATGTTAATAATTTTTTGCTATTACATAGATAGATCTAAAATTAAGAAGGATTGTCTTATTAATTTTTGTATGAATTTTGACTTATAATTTTATGTTCTTTAATCCAAATTTATTACATTTATATTAAACTAAAATGAATTCATTATTTTCAATAGAATAAAAATTTTATAAAAACTAAAAAAAATAAAAATAAAAATGCATATCTTATATCAAAGTTGTATTAATCATTTACAAGCACATCTTGTATTTTTTCTTATCAAATTCAATATTGGTCTTGTTTTTTTTTCTTCTCAAGCTTAATACCATTTTTAATATTAACTACTCATTTTTTAGAATTTATCTTAGCTAATCCTATACAATCTTTGGTTCTATGATCTATGGATAGGCAAAAGTTGCAATACACTAGAAGATTAATATAATCAAAGAATATTGACTTCTTTATATTAAATATAAAATTATGTATCTTTACTTGAAGTTCCTGTTGCAAACTTGCCACCAATTCAATACAAGATTGAGGATCTAATAAGATTCATTTTTTAAGCTATTATCAAAGATATTTTCTCATCCAACTACAACCTATAGAACAACATAAAAGAATTCTTTTGACATATATTTTGTGTAATTTATGTTGGTAACTTAAAAAAACTTGCATAAAAATGGCTATCTAGATTTGAAATTACTCTTAGATGAAAGTGCAAATTCTAAGATTGTAATATATATATATATATATATATATATATATTCATTTGAATAATGAAAATATTAAAAAAATTTAAGTAGATTTATTTGAGTTGGTTTCTAAATATAAATATCAAAATCTTAAAAAAATCTAAAAATAATAATGCTTCTTAATTCAAATTTAAAAACTACCTTTAATGATTTGAAGTATATATCTTTTGGTATGCTTCTTACAAAGCATATTATTATAATTTGGCTGCATAATTTATCCACTTAGTTTCAAACTAGCTCTTCATTCTCTTGGATTTCATGAGATTTTTTTGCATAATATAAAGCAAGCATAACTCCTATAAAAACCGTTAGGAAGAGATTCACCTTGAATTTGTTAAGTCAAGTACAAACTCTCATTATGTTGATAAAGATCAAAAGTTAGTAAAACCTTTCACTCCTTGTTTAAGTCTATTGTCAATTTTAGTTTGTTAAAAGTTGTATTTGTTTTTTTGCATGTGTTCATTATGGGTGTGGCTCTAAAGTGCCTTTTGGATTCCTTTGTGTATAATAACATCTCTAAAACAACCATTTTTTATAAACTAGAGTTCTTAAAAAAATAAAAATAATCAAAAAAAAGAAAAAAAAATCTAATTGAAGCAAAATTCTTTTAGATCTAAGATTTTTCACTAAGTTTGTTTATTGCTAGGCAAATGCATGCACAATGAGCCACAATATTGATCCTCAAAAACCATAGATATTAGATGTGGTCTTTTTTTTGTCTTGCAACTCTTATTTATTATAAAAAAAAAAAAACCGAATCTAATAGAAATTTATAAATACCTTATTATTAAATAAATTAAGAGATTATTTTTTTCAAAATAATTTTTATCAATGCTTTTAACATAAAAAACCTAGTGTAATTAACCTAATATTATTATCTTTTTCTATTAAAATCATCAAAAATTTCATTTATTAATAAAAATTTGGTTTAAATTTCTTATCTTGCATTTCATAAAAAAATTGTAAAAGACTTTTATATATTAACTTGAAAGATTTTTTTTTGCTCGTTAAATCTATGATTAAAATTTTTTTGATTTACAGTATAGAAATATTAGAATATCATTGTTTGACATATAAAAAATTATACGAATATGATGTTATTAGTTTTTGAATATTAACATGTTGATGAGAAGAAAAGATGTATATTTTTAATTAACTTATATTAAAATAATAATCAACTTTAGATCTATTAAAATAATAATCAACTTTAAATATATTAAAAATATAAAATTATAAAATAAAATAAAAATAAGAATAATTAAGCATCAATTTAATTTCAAATTTGAAAAAACTTAACTTATTAGTTAATAAACCATTTCACATTTAAGATAAATTAGTTTAACCAAGACTATAGTCAAATGACTATCTAATGTTTTAGACTATATTTTAAATAATTCTTTTCTTATAAAATTAAGTCGTAATCAATTTATTTTTAGTAAATTAAAGATTTATTAATTAATTTAATAAATTATTTAGATTTTTAATACTCTACATCAATTAAAATTTAATTATAAAATGATCTAAATATAAATAAAGTTTCATAAAATAATATAAAATGATGCATTATTGGAGTTTTTTTTTGTTATTGTAATAGACATTAGAAATTATAATAAATCATGTGTTACATGCATATTAATATAAATAAATAAATTTTTATATTAATATAACCATATATGTATATAGATATATATATATATATATATATATATATATATATATATATATATTCAAACAAGCAAAGTGAGAAGATATAAAGGTAGAAGATACACTAGGATACATGTAAACAAATCCTATCTAACTAATTCTTCATAGTTCGATGAGTCTTGTGTTTATAGATGTAATGAATATTCAGCAATCTTGGATATTAGATCCACATCTCCATACTGAACCATGACAACAGTCGTACTCAATATTGAATATGGTGAAGCTACAACTCTATGTTAATAGCAAAACAGACATAGTCTAGAATACAATACAACTAATCAAAGGTCTAAATTGATTATAGATCCTATAATAGAAAGCCAAATCTTTTGGTGGATCACAATAAGATTCTTATGCTGTCTTCTATCTCAAAGACTCCTTCAAATTCTGCCTCTATGTCACCCTTGGTATTACCCTTGTATACACAATATATTGTATATCAATTGATCATATTAATATATAATGTTGTATCCAATATACATGTTATATATTGAAAGAAAAGACAAATAAAATTTAGAAGTAGAGAGAGAGTAGAGAGCTATAGAACCTGAATATACTTGAAGCATATAATGGATTGTTTTCCAGTAGTTAGGCTCAATTCAAACTATTATAATGACTCAGATGCAACTAGTTCCAACAACAGCTGCATGGGAGTAAGAATAGCTACAAGCAATTGAAGACTTTGTTTAAAATATAAAAGCTTTTAAATCAAACAATCAATCATGAATACTTCATTGTAAACATCACATGCCAACTACTATTAATAAACATATCAAAGTGAGTTAGTAAAAAAAATCATGTCAAAAAATATGACTTTCTACAAACTTGTCTATTGTAAACCTTGCAGAAGTTCAAAGCTAAAAATTTAGGATATTCAATTCCAACAAAAAGCGCAAGCAAACCAAGTGTGTTGATTTTTGTAATGCAGCCAATGATGGTAGCATAAGAATAATAGTTTCAATACTTACTTCAAGAGTGACACCAAAAGTCACAACTCTTGGTGTAAGGTCAATATAGAGTAGATAATATTATATACATGACATTAGTTACAACAGAACTTTTTAATAATGCAACATCAAAAAAAAATTGAAATCTTATACTTCTTTTACATATCCATTTTGAAAATGGATGAACTTTTATTATAGATGAAATTTAATTCAAAGATATAGAATAATATACTAGTGGAAGTATTAGAAGAATTATAGTATATTATTATTATTTTTTTGTTTTTTTTTATTATTATTATTTTGTTGTTGGAGGAGGCATTATAAATGTAGGTATAACAATAAGTTCTAAAGGAGGCATCTAGGTAATATGGGCTATAGATGCAATCACTTTGATAACAAGCTTTGTAGCAAGTCCATTGGCGGGATCTATAATAAGTAAGATAATAGGCTCCGCAACAAGCTTGATGGTGAGTCCCCCAATAAGCTTGGCTAGGCACTCTATGGTGTCATGTTGTAACACGACTATATGGTAAAAGATGATAATATGGATCTTATTATAGAAGAGCCAAGTTAAAAGATAAAGTAAAAAAACATGGATAAAAGATAAGAAGGTAGTAAAACTTTTAGTAGTAGTGCTATTTTTTTACAAAAGTGACTTCTATTTACTTTATAGAACCATAAATATGGCAAAATAAGATAGATTGGATAAATAAATGATATAAGTATCTATAAGAGGAATTTAAGAGTAAATTCTAGCAAAACTTATCTAGAAAAACTAAATATTGATATCCAAAGAGGGCCGGTTATCAACCTGGATTGAAATCAGACCTTGAGGCACAAAACCAAGCACCTACGGCAATATGGAGGTTCTTTTGCAGATCAAAGAGTAGGATTTGATAGTAGACTAAATAAGGTTTGTATAAGCATTGGTTTTGAGTAATTTGAATTTGTAATGATTTTGTAAGAGCATTACAAAGTCAAGTTTGTTTTTGGATGACTTGGGTTTTGTAAAATAATATAGGATTGACGTTTTAGGCAATTTCAAGAGTTTTGTAATAGATCTATAAATAAAATTTTGTAGATTAATTGTCATAGTTGTGCTTAATATGTATTGTGAATATTAGCTCGATTTAATAGTTTAATTGAGGATTATTGAGGTTTAAGTGGGTCAAGGTCTTAGAAAATAGAATTTTAAGTCTAATGAAGGTTTTTAAGATTTCTTGCAATCTATTAGTTTGATTGGAGTAAAATTTGTGTGTGAGGATATTAGACTTGTTTTCTTATGTATATGATAATTTTGAAATCAATCGAACGGTGAAAAGGAGAGATATTGGCTTTGGAAGATTGGCATTAAGGTTAGAGAAGGAGGCCAGTCAATATCCAAGAATGTTTTTGAGGCTATCATCTATTTGGTAATTCCGATCCTTTTAAAAAATTTTGTACTTGTTGTCAACTTAATTGTTAAGAAGTGTAAAAATTTTGAGTTAAGATCAATAATTCATTCATTAGTAATTGAGGTTTAAATCTATTATAGGAATTACTAGGATTTGATTTAGCATTTAGGGTTTGGTTTAAGATTTGATTAGGTTTTGATTTAGGGTTTAAGATTTGGTTAGGATTTTATTTAGGATTTAAGATTTGATTAAGATTTGATGTAGGATTTGGTTAGGATTTGGTTTAGGATTTAGGATTTTATTAGGGTTTATTTAAGATTTAAGATTTAGTTAGTTTTTGGTCTAAAATTTGAATGAAGTCCTATAGGATTTTAACTAGGATTAAATTAAGATTGAATTGAGATATATTTGAGATATGTTTGTAATTATTCTAATATTTCTTTAAGATTTCTTATTGTTTCTTTGTAATTTATTTGAAGTTTCTTTGAATTTGATTAAAGCTTGCTTAACATTGTTATGGTCTAATTAGAATTTAGTTAGTATTCTATTAAGGTTAGAATTTTGTTGTTGCAATTTCTATTCTATCTTCTACAACCAGGTGCCCGAAGCATTTTCAAGCAAGACTTCACATATTATAACAACGGCGAGTCCTGCAACTAGCCTTACAGTGGGCTCTACACTAAGCTTGGCTACAAGATCTATAGTGAGTTTTGTTGCAGGTCCTATGGCGATTTTGATTGTGAACTATGCAGCAGGCCTACAAAGGGTTTGATTTTTTTCCTAATTGTGATAGGCATTGTAATTGTTTCTCTTTGAGAAGAGATTTTTTAAATATATTTGCTCTCATATGTGTGGTTGGCATATATTATAGTTTGATTTCCTTGGAAAGGATCTTTTCTCTGGTGAAATAGTATTGTGTGTCCACTTGTTTGTTCCTAGAGTGATATTTGGGATTTTCACTAAGAACAATAGTACTTTGACTATCTGAATATATGATAGTTGGTGCATGTTGAAGGAATCCATGTTCATGTAATAATTTTCTAAACTATATGGCTTTACTTATTGTTTTTATTAAAGCCATGTATTCTGAATTTGTAGAGGATAAAGCAATAGATTGTTATTTTTTACTACCCTAAGAGATAACTCTTCCAGCTAGTAAGAAAAAAAATCTAGAGGTGGAGCCACGGGTGTCTTTATCACTTGCCTAGTCAACACCAAAATAATCATGGAGAATATTACCTTGACGTAAGTATTGATATTTTATTCCAAAGCTTAATGTACCTTTTATATATCTCATAGTTCTTTTCAAAGTTTGAATATGTATAGGTCTTGATTTAGAGAGATATTGTGCTAAACTACTGATAGCATCAATACAATGGGATCCAGAATTAATAATGGCATACATTAAGTTGCCAACAAGTTTAGAATAGGGATAATCATAGAAAGTAATATAGTCTTCATTACTTAAATAAATTCTTGGTTGAATTGGAGTACTTAATGGATTAGAATTCAACATATTGAATTCATTAAGTTTATTTGTTAAGTATTTGGCTTGATGGAGGATGATCCATCTTACTTTTTTATTTCTTAGTATGACATTGTCCAAAGTGTAATGGATTTCTCCTTCATCGGACATGTCAAATTCTTGCTAGAAAATGTCTTTTACTTATTGAATTAAAAAAAGCTTGTTACTGATAAGAATACAGTCATCAACATGTATTGTAATTATAGTAAAATCTTTATTATTTTCTCTTTTGATGCATATATTTGTATTTGATTCAAGGCATTGGTATTTGTAAAGGATTATATATTGATCTAATTATTGACACCGTGCTCTAGATGATTGTATAAGACCATATAGGGATTTATTTAACTTACATACCTTGTTAGTATGTAGAAAAGATAATCCTTCAAGAATAGTCATATAGATGTCTTTTTCTATAAAACCATTTAAAAATATTTTTTTAACATCTAGTTGATATATTTTCAGATTGTGTTGAGCGGTTAAAGCAAGAAGAACTTTGATAGAATTAAGTTTGACTACAAGAGAGTATGTCTCCATTTAATCAATACCTTGAACTTAGGTGAAACTTCTTGCAAGTAGTCTTGTTTTATATTTTTCAATACTTCTATTAGCTTTAGTTTTTATTTTAAAAATCTACTTTAAACTGATTGATTTTTGATTAGAAGATAAATTTGTCATATGCCATGTATTGTTCTTGTTTAAGGATGTAATTTTAGTATTGATTATTTTTTGCCATTCTTGAGCATCACTATCTCCATTGCTTCTTGAATGGAGTTTGGAGCTTCTATATGAGTAGAAACAAGGTAGGCTTGGTGATGCCAATTACATTATTGTTTATACTCTTTTTTGCCTTATATAGACTTTAACAATCTTGTGGTTGGTTGATTAATTCTTGTTGGTCAAGAACTAGAAGGAAGATTTGGGATTTGCAATGTAGAATGGACTTCATCATCTTCAAGAGGTAAGATCTCTTCATCATTTAGTAATGATAGTTGAGAGAAGTCTTCTATGACATCAATAAGAGATGGAGATTGTTTTCCCATATTTGAAGAAGTACTATGTATTAGTTGTTGATTAAATACATGTGTTTCTTATGGTAGTGGCATTGATAGAGAAAATAAGCCTTGTATAAGAGGTATGTTTTGTTCATTGGTCCTTATAGTTATTGAAGGGTGTTTGAATAATTCTAAATATAGTAAGAGTTCTTCATTTTTCTTTTGCAAGTATGTGGTTGTTTGTGGATTATATAGATTCTCAATAAAGAAAATATTTCTTGAAATGAGAATTTGCTGATTTTATATATTTATAAGTCTATAGACTTTAGATTCTTCACTATAGCCTAGAAAGATAGCCTCTTGTGAATGAGAGTCTAACTTCTTTTTTATTTCTTTAGGAATGAATATATGAGCTTTGTAACCAAATATTTTAAGATAGGATAAATTTGATTGTCATTTGTACCATAATTCAAATGGTATTTTGGTAACTTGTATAGATTTTATAAGGCTCCTATTTTAGAGGTAATTTTCTATTTGGAATGCTTTACATCAAAAAAAAATTAGATAAGTTTGAGTAGGATGGCATTACAAGTATTACTCCTATTAATGTTCTATTCTTTTTCAAAAATACCATTTTATTGTGGTATATAAGCTATAATATATTCTTGTTTAATACCTTCTTTTTTTACAAAAATCTTTAAAGTCATTGGATGTATATTCACCTCTTTGATCAGATCTTAAGATTTTGATTTTGAAACTTGTTTGTTTTTCTATAATTTTTTTGTATAAGGTGAATTTTTTAAATGCTTTAGATTTGTATTTCATCAAATACACTTGGCAATATCTTGTTAGATCATTAATAAATATGATGAAGTAAGTACATCCTGAATGTGTGACTATATACCTAGGACCACAAATGTCAGAATGTATAAGTTCTAACAATTGAATAGCTCTTTGTGCACCTTGTATAGTAAACTTTTCCTTATATTGTTTACCTTCTATTTAAGGTTGGCATAAGATAATTTTTTTTCATCAATGGGATCAAGCCATGGTTTGTATTTGTTTAAATCTTTGAGGATTTATGTGTTCTTGTCACGGCTATAATCATGTAAGCTAATAATTACATATAGAAATAGGTAGAAGTAAGTAAAAGTAGATAAAAGTAAGTTAATTCTATAATATTTAATATGGAAGCTTCTTAGAAGCTTCTTAGATGCTGCTTTGACTTCATAGGTGTCTTTAATTGACTTTTTGGATTAGAAACGTGGTCAACAAGTTGGCCATGTACCACTTATGTTGTTAGCTTGAAGATCAAGCTAACTATGTGGCCCACACATAAAAAAACTTGCCTTGTAAGTCAAGGCATGTGGCCTACAAAGTCAACACATATTGGAGGTCCTATAGAACGTCGCCATGTAGTCCCTAGTTAGATAGTATATATAGAGACAAGAGTGAAGGCTTCTTCACTCTTATCAACTCCTTTCTTGCTTCTAGTCTAGTTTCAAGGGTCTCTAGTTTTCTTGTCTTTTGGCAATAGCCATTCCAGTTTCTCTTTCAATATATATACTTGTTTATATATATTTTGTTACCTCTCTTTGAGTGAAGGCTCACTTGTCTAAATTGTTTTTTCATCGAGTTCTTGTCCTTGACAGATTGACAAGAGTACACCTACAATATCAGAGCTTTGTCTAATCTTGATTAAGAGTGGATTACCCCTTTTTCTTGATAAGATATAAGCGTATTAGAAGTTGCGGATTACCCTCTTCTAAACTGATATTGTCCTTAGTATTTTCTTTGTCTGCAAGTCCTGTCTTCTATTTGTCTTGAGCGATATTAGACATCTTCTCTCTTTTAAGTATTATCATGGCAGAACTCCTTGAAATGAAGAGTGCAATGGCACAAATTCAAGAGCAATTGAGGGAGTTAATGCTTGCGATGCATCAACTCAATTTACCACTACAAAGAGCAACAAGATTGGCAGGAAGTGAAGATATAGAAATGGTTGGAGCTGCTTCAACATCTACACTAAACCATGTCCATTCTCCTATGGTGGAACGCCCTTCAAATGTTAGAGAACCAAGAATTGCCCTACCCGAGAAGTTTGATGGCACCAGATCTAAGTTTCGAGGATTTATCAATCAAGTGCAACTTGTGATTGAACTTCAACCCCAAAGCTATCCAACTCCAGGATCACAAGTTAGATTCATTGGTACGCTTCTTTCAGGTTCGGCACTATCGTGATTTTCATCTTTTCTTGAACGACGAGATCCAATATTGGATAATCTAGAGGCTTTTTTGATAGAGTTTTGATCCATGTATGGAGAACATGATGCAATTCGTGTTGCAACCAATAAGACCGTATTTTACGACAAGGTAATCGATCAGTAACGTTATATGCTTCACAATTTTGACAACTTGCAACTGATATCAAGTGGGATGATGCTGCACTTATTAGCCAATTTCTCTACGGATTACAATATGAGGTAAAAAAATTAATGCTCAACTTACTTGATCCTCAAACATTGAGTCAAGCAATTGACTTTGCTGTGAAGTGCGATAATCACCTTTTTGAATTCCGATCTGAGAACCGTACAAGTGCACCTCAACGTTACTATAATTCAATGGCAACACCAACATCTCTTCAACACATACATTCGGAAGTAGAGGATATGCAAATTGATGCAGTACGTTTCAAACCTCTTACTGAGCAAGAAAAGACTCGTGGTCGTCAAGAAGGATTATGTTTATATTGTGGAGAACCAAAGCATACTGCTCAGCATTGTCCAAAGAAACGACGCAATCACAAAATGAGGAGTATGGCTGTGAAAGAAGATAATATGTCGGAAAACGAGTTTGTCCAGCTACAATAGGGACTGTGCGGCTGGAACCTTGCACAACTTCTAGTAAAGGTCCTATTTTCTCCTCAAAGCCCTCTCTTTGTTTTACATTAAATGTTATTTTAGGACCTAAACATTACAAAGTCTCTGCCTTGTTAGATTCAGGAGCCTCAGCGTGTTTTTTAGATGAAGAATTTACTAAAAGACATACATATCTTTAGTAAAGAAAACTAAACCTGTTCATGTAGAAGTCATAGATGGTCGTCCATTGTCTTCTCGAGATATTACTCACGAAACCCTTCCTATAGAAGTAATAATCAATGGTCATAATAGTTTTGTAGTATTTAATATCATTAGATCTCCCTCTAATCCAGTCATTTTAGGTTTATCGTGGTTAGAAAAATACAACCCTCAAATAGACTGGATTTCCCGAACTCTCACTTTCTCTGAAAGTATAACTAATAGTATAGTTAAGCAAGTAGAGAGTCATAAGTCCAGTTCAATTAAACCCATATTTATAGGTGCAAAAGCTTTCTTGCATGCTGCTATGAAAGAATCACCATACATTATTTATGCTACATCCATTTCTACTAGTGAAAAGACTTCAAGTGGCATTCCAAGCCAATATCAAGAATTTCAAGATGTATTCGAAAAAAAGAATGCAGATACACTTCCGGAACATCATCCCTATGATTGCTCAATTGACCTTCAAGAATGAGCACAACCGCCATTCGAACCAATCTATAGTTTATCACAAAATGAGTTGGCTGAACTCAAGGAGTATATTGAAGAAAATCTAGCCAAGAATTTCATATGCCATTCTAAATCTCCGGCAGGAGCTCCAATTCTATTTGTGAAGAAAAAAGATAGATCATTGCAGATGTGTGTTGATTATCGAGGACTCAACAAGATTATCATCAAAAACAGGTATCCACTACCTTTAATATCTGGACTTTTTGATCAACTGAATCAAGCTAAGATCTATACAAAAATAGATCTTCGAGGAGCATACAATCTAGTACGCATCAAAGAAGGAGATGAATGGAAGACTACATTTCGAACTAGGTATGGACATTTTGAATACAACGTCATGCCTTTTGGACTTACAAATGCACCAGCAGCTTTTCAACATCTAATGAATGATGTTTTTCGAGAGTTTTTGGACGATTTTGTGGTATGTTATCTAGACGACATCTTGATCTATTCTAAGAATCCAAAAGAACATGAATTTCATGTTCGTCATGTGTTACAAAAATTAAGAGATGCAGGACTCTATGCCATGATAGAAAAGTGTGTATTCCACACTACTCAAGTCGATTTCTTAGGTTACATCATTTCAAATGATGGACTTATGATGGATCCTAATAAAGTTCAAACTATTATAGACTGGAAGATCCCAAAAACGATAAGAGATGTTCAATGTTTTTTGGGATTTGCCAACTACTATCGGATCTTCATCAAAGACTTCTCTCGAGTTGCAGCTCCACTTACACGTTTGACTTGTAAAGACAAACTCTAATGGAATCAAGAAGCGGAAGTTGCTTTTGAATCTTTGAAGACAGCGTTTGTTTCTGCACCAATCTTGTATCATTTTGATTTTTCCAAAGCATTCTTTATGGAAACAGATGCATTGGACTTTGCTCTGGGTGCGATTTTATCACAAATGGGAACAGATGACAAACTTCATCCAGTAGCCTTTCATTCAAGAAAATTCTCAGCAGCAGAAATCAATTATGAGATCCACGACAAAGAATTTCATGCAATTGTGGATTCTTTTCAAGAATGGCGTCATTATCTAGAAGGCACTTCTAGTCCAGTCATTGTGTATACGGATCACAAGAACCTCGAGTATTTCATGTCAGCACGCATGTTGAATTGTCGTCAAGCTCGTTGGAGTATGTCTTTGTCAAGATTCGAGTTCATTATCACTTATCGGCCAGGAAAACAACAAGGTTTGTCCAATGCATTGTCTAGACGTTCTTATCTTGCACCAAAAGAAGGAGATGCAGCTTTTGAGCAACAAAGAACGGTTCTCTTGAAGCCGAAATAATTTCATCTTCGAGCAATAAAATCAACATTGACTGTTGATTTAACTTTCCTTAAGCAAGTCCAGTTAAGTATGTCTTCAGACCCTCTTGTTCATGATATCAAGAACAACTCTTCTAAATCTCATGATCCATCTAAATTTGAATTCAAGAACAACCTACTCTATTTCGAAGGACGCCTATATGTTCCAGAAGGAGAAGCTCGTTTACATGTTCTTCAAGCTCGTCACGACTTCCCAGCAGCACGACATTTCAGATATAATAAGACTTTGGAGCTGATATCTAGGGATTTCTGGTGGCCTCAAATGTGGAAGGCAGTTAAAGATTTTGTACAATCATGTGAAGTTTGCTCAAGATCGAAAACTCCTCATCATCGATCTTTTGGACTTCTTCAGCCATTACCCATTCCAGAACAACCATGGTCTTCTATTTCTATGGACTTCATCACGGATCTTCCAATCTCAGGTTCTTATGACTCTACATTCATGATAGTAGATTGTTTTAACAAGATGGCACATTTTGTACCATGTACAAAATCTATCACAGGTGAAGAAACAGCTAAGCTCTTTCTTGACAATATCTATCGCTATCATGGATTACTCAAGGAGATTATATTAGATAGGGGAACTTAATTTGTATCAAGATTTTGGTGAACTCTTTTTAAGATTCTTAAAGTGGATATAAAACTATCTTCGGCATTCCATCCTCAAACTGATGGACAAATGGAGCGTGTTAATCAAGTTTTGGAGCAATATTTAAGATGTACCATTAATTACCAATAAGATGATTGGACAACTCTTTTGCCATTAGCAGAGTTTGCTTACAATAACACGGTACACTCTTCTACAAAACAAACACCTTTCTTTGCTAATTATGGTTATCATCCACGACTTGATATTTTTGACTTTTCAAAAGTTGATAATCCTGCTGCGAAAGATTTGGCAATTCATTTATCAGAGCTACATGCAACGATAAAGGCGTAGTTAAAAGAGGCTCAATAACAACAAAAGGCCAATGTGGATGTCTATCAAAAGGAACAACCATCATTCGTCTTGGGTGATAAGGTATGGCTACTTCGTCGTAATATCAAGACCACTCGTCTTTGTGACAAGTTGGACTATCGAAGGCTGGGACCATTTTCTATTTCTACACAAATCAATCCAGTTGCATATCGTTTACATCTACCAAAGTCAATGAAAATCCATCCAGTATTCCACGTGTCTCTTCTTGAACCATACAAGACAGTGGATATACCAAGAAGATGACAAGCTCTACCTCCTCCTATAAAAGTGGACAATAATGAAGAGTTTGAAGTAGAAGAAGTCTTAGATTCAAGGCGGCGCCGAAATAAATTAGAATATCTTGTCCATTGGCACGGATATGGTATTAGTAAACGCACATGGGAGCCAATAAAAAATCTTGCAAATGCAGCAAAGGCAGTGGAGGCTTTTCATCGACGACATCCATCAAAATCAAGATGAAAACCTTCTTTATAAAAGAAACAACATCTAGGCAAGATAACATTCTACTTTCAATTCTTGTTTGTAGCTTCGTTGTAGTAGTGGCGCTCAAGAGATGGAGAACCAACAACCAGCGGATTCAACTCAAGAGCCTTCATTTGCTGACCTGTCGGATGAGACATTATGATTGTCACAACCTTCAAGATGTCGCAATCGAGATGAAGATCTTCAAGAACGACATGTTCTTCCTCGAATAGATGGTGAGATACAACGCGTTTGGTATCACGATTTGGGAAGGGACTCCCGATGTTTGGTGATTTTGCTAGAGGTAGGAACAACTCCTGATGGTGTTCCAAATATGCTATTTGAAGGAAGTTACGAAGGCCTCAACAATGATCAAATAACTGGGTGGTCTTCCCGTCCAGGTATGAGATACTATCGATGGTTGAGAGGCCCTATCAATCATCTTTGAAGAGAATAGAGATCAGAGTATGTGGCGAATACAATTCGTCGCATCATAGATTTTTTCAACATATGATGACCGCTCCTCGTGGAACTCATCTCTAGAAGGGGAAGTAATGTCACGGCTATAATCATGTAAGCTAATAATTACATATAGAAATAGGTAGAAGTAAGTAAAAGTAGATAAAAGTAAGTTAATTCTATAATATTTAATATGGAAGCTTCTTAGAAGCTTCTTAGACACTGCTTTGACTTCATAGGTGTCTTTAATTGACTTTTTGGATTAGAAACGTGGTCAACAAGTTGGCCATGTACCACACATGTTGTTAGCTTGAAGATCAAGCTAACTATGTGGCCCACACATAAAAAAACTTGCCTTATAAGTCAAGGCATGTGGCCTACAAAGTCAACACATATTGGAGGTCCTATAGAACGTCGCCACGTAGCCCCTAGTTAGATAGTATATATAGAGACAAGAGTGAAGGCTTCTTCACTCTTGTCAACTCTTTTCTTGCTTCTAGTCTAGTTTCAAGGGTCTCTAATTTTCTTGTCTTTTGGCAATAGCCATTCCAGTTTCTCTTTCAATATATATACTTGTTTATATATATTTTGTTACTTCTCTTTGAATGAAGGCTCACTTGTCTGAATTGTTTTTTTATCGAGTTCTTGTCCTTGACAGTTCTAGTCTTAGGTACCATAAATTAGCTTTATTTAATTGTGTTGTTGCTAAAATAGGAATTTGAGGCTTATTTAAAAGTATTAAAGTACCTAATTCATATAAATCAGGGTTTAATTTGCATATTGCAATGATTTGACCAAATTTATTTACAAGTGTAGTCGTGCGACCTCTTCTGTAAATTTCTCCTCCTAATTCATGAGACATATAGAATAATTATTGGTAGCAAGAGAATCAGTTCTAAATAAATAAAGAAATTTTTACTTTAATGAGAAGTTTGCTTCTAAGTAAGTACTACTTCTTTAGCTTCTTAAGAAGGCAACTTAGGATCACACTAGTATCCTTGATAATAGATTTGATCTAGGAAGAAACACTTATGAAAAATATAAATTTAACATCTCATAATAATTCATCCTTAAATGTAGGTAAGAAATTTTTGAATAACAACAAAATCTTATTTTAATAAGAATTTTAGAAAGAATTCACAAGAAAAGAGTAATACCTCTAAACCACATAAAAAGAACAATTTTTCTATTGTTACTACATTATGTCATTTAAATATTTTTACTAATTCTTGCCATGCTAAATTTGTTGATGTGCAAGATTGTATATGTGAAACAATGTTGTTTTCTAGGCAATTATTGATTATGGTTAAAGACAAGGTATCCTTGTCTAGCCATGTGCTTATACTACCTAATCCTATAGTAGGTAAAGGTGGAGCTTTGGCAGCAATTTTAGCTATTGCTGGTTCTACTGGTAAGCGTTCTTCACCACTTACCATGGACCATAACTTTTTAGTCTTGAAAACTAATGTTAATATATGTTTTCATATATTGAAATATGAACCATCAAATTTTGGAATATTATTGATGTCCACTTTTTGTGTCATCTTTGAAATTCTTAATTTGAAGTAGAATTGAAATTATTTATAATTTTTTTTTTTGATCCATTCAATTTTAACTTTGCTTACGGTTTGTATGTTGCCATTTTCAGGTCTAGAATTGCTTCTCATGGTTTGAAGAACTTCAATTCTTCATCAACCAAAGTTGTCACTCTCTCTTGGTATAAGGTCAATACAGAATATATAGTATTTTATACATGAGACTAATGTACTATATAGTATAATTCTCCCAATAATGCATTGGTCCTTTAATATTGATCATTTCCAATCTACTTTACTCTTGGCTTCCTCACAAGCTTGTGTGAGTTTTGCTTGTTTGCTGTTCCTTGCGTTGTTCTTGTACTCGAAAATTCATCACGATACCATCGGTACTATATAATTGCTTTGTGAGTTCTAAAAAGTCGTGAATGCAGGAAGTTTGATTGATACGTTTTCACACAGCATTCAGATTGAGAACTAGATTTGAAACCTACAAGTGACTGTAATACGAAACATTTCAGAAACGAAATGAAACTCGGCGAAGGGTTAAACATAATTTCCTGTGTGAGGGTCCACAACAAGAACATTCATACTGTGATAACCGACAATCCATGAAACGATGCTATAAACGTAAGTTATACTACTCTTCGGAATCAAGCAACAGGTAAATCTCCTGTACAGCATCATTCTTTGTGAACGTTAAATCCTCATGTGCAGAAGACGTGGTAACCCATGTTATTGAATGCTGTCAAACCATCCCTGTTGTCGCGACTGATGAAGATTAAAACCATGAGATTTAAACGACGTTGGTAAGGGACATAGATTCTGCCTTGATCACCGACAGGACCCAAATTTTTCAAGCAGGAGTAACATGCACTAGTAGGTCTGGAGTGTCGTGAGCGCTGTGGTCCACTAGTGTTGGTTGTGTGTTTCAGGAGGTGGGGGTCCACAGACAGATCAACCGTGATACGATCAATACGTGTGTGTGGATTGAATTTCTTCTTCATATCATGTTTGAGCAGACGACCATTTCGATGCACAATCAGTTAACTATCCAGGAATCCTCAGGTCCATGAGTATTCCACGCAGACACAGCTGGAGGGAAGGTTTAATGAATCAATGCCACTACACACTCCTGGACACATAGAGTTTGTGAGCTGCAGTGGACTTTACAGAATCACCCAGGTGGGAATTCTTACAAATATATAGATATATATATATATATATATATATTCTTACATATTATCATTAATAACTAAACATACTCATAGAATAGTTTATAACATTTGTATTGTGTATTGAGAGAGACTGTTCGAAGATGTTAGTTTAACTTGTTAATTTGATGGAATTGTTACTAATTGGAGTCGTGTCTTTGAAGTTACGAAAGTAAAAAAAGCTGATGTGTGTGAAAATAAAAATAAAAACGAGATAAAAACGAGAAACTGATGTGCATACACATACAAGTTATAGTTGTATGTGTATGCATCACATACTCAAGTTATAGATTTTTTTTAAAAAATAAATGTATTTTATTTATTTATTTTGAGGATAAAATTTAAGAATTCATTTCATTTATTGATTAAAAAATAGCATTGTCAAAGAATATGATTTGAATGACATGATTTTTTTTGACAATTATGTAGAATTGAAGAATTTATATTTTTCTTTTTTCTTTTATTTTATATATATATTTTTTCTATTTGAAACGGTTGAAAAAGAAAAATTGTATGAAACGTAGGGGAAATTGTGTGGATGGCAATTCATTTGAAATAAAAGATGGCTGCAAGTGATTATGCACCTGTTTATGTACGTTCACTACCAATTTAATTACAAGTACTGTGATTATTTTTAGGGTCCAAAACTTATGAATAAATGACCCAAGTGCAAGTTTCTATTTTTATTTCTATTTTGATCAAATGCTTGAATATCTCTGATTGAAAGGTATTTAAGAATTTACCTATTATTAAAAGAATGAACTGTAGTAATTTTACTTGTTTAACTATTAAAAAAAAATTTAAGCAAATCCCAGTGTTATCCCTATCATTTTGAGTCATGTTATCAACAAATGTTGCTTAATCTGATATATGTTGATAAGAGATATCAAAAAATTCAATACTATTAAAACCTGTGCTATTTATTCAGGTTTTAAAACATATATCACATAATGGTCACATTCTTAGAAGCACAGGAAAAAATAACATATATATATATATATATATATATATATATTTACCAGGTCTAGAATACAGAACAGTTAAGAATAATATTTTTAATAAATAAAAAGTAGCAAAAATATCTGGATTTCAGCAGCAAAATGTTTTGAGCTCTCTTGATCAGTACAATAAGAAATTAAAGTGATACATGTATTTAAATCAACTTACATGATTAAATTTAATATCATTTTTATAAAAAAAACACAGAAAGTAATAGGCAAAGATATCAAAAAAATTAATACATGACATATATTTATGATTTGAAACAATTTTTAATTCTGTTATACTATTCTTCTTTCAAAAAAATATACACTTCAGAGTTGCTATCTTAGTGAATAGCCGTTAAAGGACTATCTAAATAAGTTGCAAAGAAGTTACATATATACTTTTGAATCTCATATAATACAATGTAACATTAAAGCATCCATAAATTACTCTAAGCATGTCAATGTTGTGCACCATAACAAAAGCTAGTCATTAAGAAATATTGGGTTTTTTAGAAAAGTAGAGAGCATTAGGATAAAAGTCATCTAGGGGTAGAATTCATGGAATATGTTGTTAGTTGTGAGGAAGTAATGTAAGATGTGTAAACTAACATATAATTTATGTGCAATGTGCAAGTTGGCTACTAAAGATTAGAAATGAAGAAATCTAATTGTCACATGTGGTATAATAGTACTTGAGTTTGTTAATATAAAGATTCAAATGTAGGTATTGGTAAGAGATCAATAAAAGTAGTTTTTTATACAATAAACAAATTAGGCGAGAAAAAAGAGTAGAAGACAATGGTGAATGAGAAAAAAAAAGGATACAAAAAAAGGAGTTTAAAGTGTCTTTGGAAGAAAAAAAAAAAAAGGTGACTTAAATTTGTTGCTAATTATCCACATTAAAAAGTAGTTTAAGTCCTAAATACAAAAGACAAGAGAAAATATCTAATGAGACATCTTATTAAAGAATCATAGACAAGGATGATGATTTAATAGAAACAAAGAAGAATATATATATATATATATATATATATATCACAATGGAAGAAAAAGTTAGTAATAAATTTGAGAATTTTTTCAATTTCAAAAATATTTGGTCGATGAAGTCCATGGAAATTTAAAAAAAAAAAAAAAAAAAAAAAAAAAAAGATGATTATTAATAAACAACTGAAGTAATAGTGGAATATTAGTTAAGTCCGAATAAATAAATAAATAACATATAATAATATTTTTAGACCTATAAAAATAGATATAAATTGGTTAGACTTAGAATAAAGGAAGAAGTTAAAAGTTTTAGAATTACCTAATTAGATTTAAATGAATAATTTCTAATAACAAGGTTTAAAATAAAATACAATGTTTAAATTTCTGAAATCAAGGCAAGAAACAAGACATGTTTATTTACTTAAATGTATAGAAGACTTCTAAAAGGAAACTTTTTATAACTAACTTGATAAAAAGAAGTGTTTCTTATTTTTTTTCTTTACTTAAATAAGTAAAGCTATTAAAAAAAGTATTGAAAAAAAATCTCACTTTAAAATATAGATAGTAATTTTGTTATTTTTTTAATATTTAATATTTCTATGTATTATATATATTTTATCAGAATATCAAAAATAATAAAGAATATGTAATAACAAACCATAATAATTGGATTAAATAGTTGTTAATAGTAGAATTTAGATATAATAGAATTTCTACTAAACTATTAGTTTTTTACTATTTAAAGTAGTCTATAGCTTTAATAAAATTTAAACAAGAAATAAGTACTAGCTATGTTTTAATATGAGATGTTTTTTGAAGCTAGAACCCTAAATCCATTTCTAGCTTCAAAAACAAATCAATTTTATAATTCTTTTCTATAAAAAGATCCTTATAAATTATTTAAAAGAAATTAATATTAGAAATACATAAGAATTTCTTTAAAAAGGCGTAATTCAAATATATAAAAGTAATTGTATAAGAAAAGACAAAATATCTAACTTTAATTTAGTAATAAAATACTTATTGATACTAATCATCTTAATATATCGAAAAGATTTTAATTAAGCCAATCTTAAAGGAGACAAGATTCTATAAGATCTAATAAATCTCAATGTTACTTAGATAAATTGAAGTCAATAGAAGTAGACAAAAATGTATTAGGTGGGTAATATCTTCTTTAAGAAACTTTGAGGAGGTTTTTTAGATATCAATTATATCTTTATATTTTGCCAAATATACCACATAGTTGATAAAACTTATCTTTTAAGATTTTAACTATTAAAAAGTCATGTTGGAAGTAACCTACAACTTAATGCTTAGGCAATAAGACTTATGGTTTTTTGGAAGTTTTTATATGACCTTCTTAGTAGTTAGTATATATAGAAGCAAAAACAAAACCATCCTTAGTCTTATTAATATCTTTCTTATATTTAAGTTAAAAATTAAGGTTTTCTTATTTTTATTTCTTTGTATTTGGCAATAATCATTCTAGTTCTTCTATATCTTATATCTATATCTTCTTTGATTATTTTTTCTCTTCTTAATGATATACAAGTGTATTGTCTTTTTATACTTTTATTGAGATATAAAATAACTTCTACAATTGAGATGTATATCCTTAATATAAAATATAAAATAACTTCTACAATTTTTTTGTCTTAGATAAATCTTAAATACTAATTTGGCATTATTTTTTCAATATTTTAGTAACTAAAAAATTTGTAAAGGATAGTGAGACTCGCAGCAAAAAAAATTTACAAAAAAAAAAAAAAAAAAAAAAAAAAAAAAAATCCTATACATAAGATATTAAACATATCAATAAAGCAAATTAATGCTATTATCAATGAGAAACAAATCATACAAAAATAAAAAAAATAAATTCTTATATAATTATGATATTTATCTATTTTAAGAGTTTAAATATATTGATAAATTTTATTTTCACCATATACAATCTTCTTATAAAATTCACATAAAAACCAAGAATATATGGCTATGAAAAAAACTAAAAAAAATAAAATTAAAATCTATAATATATAGATCATGATATTAAAAAACTTAAATTGAATGAGATGCTATGCCAAGTCCTTATAATTGTTTCTAAAAGAACTTGAAGGTTTTGTTGTAATAATAAAATATAAGAAAGAAGTTTCTACTTTAAATACTAAATAACAAAACAATTGACTCATTTGTGAGTGAAAATATGTCTAAAAGTAAAAGTATACGTGAAACTAAATATGTTGGAAATTATAAGTTATTAAGGTAATTCTTGAAGATAATTCTTAAAAATCTTCTTTAGTTAAGAATAAGTCCCAATCAAAAAATGTATATGTATGTGAATATATTTATTTATTTATTTAGTTATTTATTAATAAATATTTATATATAATGGTTTTCTACTAAAGTAAAGATTGTCTAAGATAAAATAAGGTAAAAATAATCTTACTATATAATAATAATATTATTATTAATATATATATATATATTAATAAATAAAATAAATCTTACAAAAAGGGAGAAAATTGTAAGTAATACTATTCATTTCAAAAGAATAGTAGTAAGATTATTTTTACCTTTATTATTGAATAGTAATAAGATTATTAATATTCTATATAAATTAAATTAAATAGAAAGAAAAAAATATAAATAAATAAACAAATCTAAGAATGAAGATGATAGTCACATCAACATAGACATAAGTATTTTAATGTAAAGTAGGATGCAATGACTCATATGGTGGGGTCCTTATCTACTTAGGACAATGCGTAGATTAGGAGTCAATTCATTTCAAAAGAACATAGCCTATCATAATATGTATTTAAAAAAAAAGAAAAGTTGAATGAGTACATGAGATTATCAAGTATGGAACTTTGGTCTTGAAATTAGCTTCTATACTTCTAATTCTACATGACCTAAAAGGCATCTAGTATCAAATTCTAAAAATATTATAGGAGATTGTAGCTTTGATTCTAATTTGTTTAATACCTGGAATTTTGTAAAAAAAACATTCACCATTGTTTAGAAACATTATTTTAAAACATGAACCATGGTGACTTGGTTAAATAAATTTAAAAATCTTAGATCATAGGGTGGTAAAAAATTTTAAAAATGAAAAAATAATATAAAACTTGGACAATTATACAATGCAGTTGATATTTTTACGTTTGAATTCACTACAAAATACAACGTTGACAAAAGAAAGTTGCATTTTCTTCATTCTTATTTAGAAGAATGCCAACCCAAAAAAATATAGTGGAGCAAATGAAGCTCAAGAGCATGGAGCTTGCATTCCTACTCAATTTTTCTACTTGTTTCCATGAGTTTTTGAATTAACAATCTGGTGACTTCAAGAAGAGTAAGAAAAAGTTGTGTGGGTGCAAACCCACAACCCCAAAATACGACGTCGAAAATTCCCCTACCACTGGATGACATAAGCTGCACATGAATTACTGTCAAACTAGAAGTGTCCACAGAGTAATTCTGTTACACGGCACGGAATTCCCCTTCTCCAAGTGCGCAGAAAGTGTGCAGGATGAAGAAAAAGCTTCACTCGGTGGTGAAGAAATGAAAGGTGCGAGACAAATACTACAACTGCTACCACCCTCCCTCCCTCCCTCCAGAAGATGATGATGGTATAGGACAAGCAGAAGCATTTTCTTCCTTTCCAAATCGGAGTTGTTGTGCTGTGTTGTATTTTGTTGTGTTGTGTGCATATTGCTGCTACTTGTGCCGGATTGGCGATTACTGCTGCAGCAACAGGGCTGTGACAAGGAATACGGTGACGACAGAGGGCGAGAGAGAGCGCGGGAGAGAGCGAGCGAGAGAGAGAGAGAGCGAGAGAGAGTGTGGCAATTGGGTCTGGCTATCTCCCTGCTGTGCACTGAAGAGAGGGGGAGAGAGGGCGTGGAATGGAAGGAGGAGGGCTCTTCACTAGACCTTGAACAGAAGAGGGGGAGAGAGTGAGAGAGAGTGAGAGTGTCCATGGATTTCTACAATTCTGCTTTGGGTGTTTCGACTCAAGCATCGTCGTCGCTTTCTTCCGCAGCGAAGCATTCCTGCTGCTTTGCCCATCCGCACCCCAATTTCCACTTCTCCAAACTGCGTCAACATGCCGCTCTTGTCACCGCTCTACCGCTTTGCCGTAACCGCCACTTCAGCCGACACAGTGTGGTCGAATCTCGCAACCCATCGTTGGGGATTGTGAGCGCAGTTGGCGAGCGCCTGTGCAATGGCGATGTCCGCAACCATGGCAGCTCGACATCCGATTCCAATGATGGTGATGATGATGTAGCTGCTTTCTTTGCCAGAAAAGCCACTTTCGAGCGTATCCAGAGTTCCGGTATCGTTGCCTGCCTGCGCTCAGACAAGTAAGCATGCCGTTTTTCATTGTAGTTTTGGCCTCACAATACTATTGGGTTGGCGGGATTCAATCGCGCTTCTGTCGCTTTGGGTGAGCTGTTTCGAAAAATACTGTTTGGCAGTTGAATGAGTGATGACTTGGCGCTTTGGTGAGTTGTTGATGTTTCTTCTGCGTGGAGGACTGTCTTGTACCTGAACAAGTCAGGGTTTTAGGGTTTTAGGGATCTCCTAACCCAAACGTGGAACGTGTGCTTTGCTGGAATTTCACGTCTCTTGTGTGTATGGAATCCACGAAATGAAAATGTGAACTTTGCACCGGGGATAGGCACATGAATTTGATGAGAAAACACGCTTGCAATGGCGTGTTCGATGCATGAGTGGCATCCACCATGGTGTTTGGGCGAGAGTTCGACCGGTTTTTGTTCTACTGGTCAAGCGTGTTTGACATCCGGGTGGTGGAATCGTGCAGTGAAGAGGTTGCATTGAATGCCGGTCGTGCGGCACTGAATGGCGGAGTTTCTGTGGTACTTCGTCTGAGCTCGCCGCTTTGTTCCTTGAAGGAATGTGTATATTAGAATGTCACGCAGTATTCACGTATAGAGCATGCGATGTTAAGGGTAATGGGTGTGCCATTTTCTGGGGGGTGTGGGCGTGGGAGAATTTGAGAGTTTATGAGATTGCTTGGTTGAATTGTGGTCTGACGCTGAAACTGGGTGTGGCGGGACATGTACTTGCAGTTGGAGGTGACAATGAGGACGCCAGGGGCTGCCCAGGTGAGTCCTACTTGGGCACTAGAAACAGGCATCTTGTCGCGGTTAGTAACTATCAGTATGCAGCAGAGCAAGTGGCTCATGGTTGATGCGTGAGCTGGTGATTATGCCGGCGAATCTTATGGTGTGGTTTGTGGTTGCGCGCAGGTCATCAGCAAGCTTGTGGAGGAGTATCCATCAGCAACCATAGGGGTGCGTTGAGGTGTCAGCTGAATTGCGGTGTGGATGCATAGAATCGTTGGTGGAGATATGGTTAGAATGTACAGTAGCGAGTGCTTTGATGCGGAGAGCACCTATTCCCGGAGTATGCCGACAGATGGGAACTGGTGTTGGGGGTATATTCGCTGGTCGAGTTTATGTGCCATGGAGGTGGTGATGTTTTCGTATCTAATGCACAGCAAGGACACTGAGTGCAGGATTACGTCACGCTGGGGCTCGTCATGCGTTTGGATGTGATCCGTGAGGAAGTACAACGAGGTTGTTTCGCTGACTTTGTTGGACGACGACCATGATTGCAGGCTGGTACGGTATTGACACAGGAGGATGCAGAAAGGGCCAAAGAAGCAGGGGCATCATTTTTGATGAGCCCTGTGGCAAACAAGGTTGGTAACTCAACCTGGGGTGCGGAGATTTGGTGTGATGAATTTGCTCAGAAATGCTTAATGATCATTTAGGAAGTGCTGCAGATGACTTGCAGGCAGAGGCATGTGTTCGAAGGCTAGGAGCAATCGGGTGAGGCGGGTCGTTCATCTAACCCCGTTTCGACTGTGCAGGATCTCATTGAGGCGCACTGCAGGAGTGAAGTTCTGTTCGTACCTGGAGTGATGTCTCCATCCGAGGTTGGATAGAATGCCGATCTTACCGTTAGGTTAGGGAGCCATGGGCGAGCACAGAGTGATGCCGTACTCATAGCTGTTTGCAGTGGTCAGAAAAAGATGTAACAGGCCATGTTCGGGGGCATTTGATGAGTAAGTCTGTTTGTGTGTTTGTCTGTGTGTGTGTGTTTGTGTTTTTCTTTTCTTTTCTTTTCTTATTTTTGTAGTGCAGATTCTTCAAGCTCGGAGATGGGGTGCCTCATGCCTGAAGGTAAGTAGTGTGAATTGGGCCACGTTGGCGCTTTCGTGTATCCCACCTTCTTTCTCTGTGTTACCAGCTGTGGACTTTGGGTTGAGTGTATATGTTTGGGTGTCGTGGAGTGTTGACCCATTGGGAGGCTGATGCACGTAGGTGCTCATTTTTGCAGTTATATCCAGTGTCTCTTGTTGGAGGAATGGAGTTCGTCAAACTGCTGAAGCGTTTGCATCCAAGCATGCCAATCATTCCTGCAAATGGCATATCCTTGGGTGAGTATAGTCATTTCTGCGTCGAAGTTACAGAAGCTCGAGTTGTGTGGTGAGCCACAACAACTGTCGAGCACGTGTATTTCCACTCGAAATGCGGAAAGAGGGCAGGGTAGGATGGACGTTGCAATCACATGGAAGTTGAAACACCGAAGGCTGGCAACCAACTAGGTCATTAGAAGGTTACCGAGGAGTGTCAGGATTTTGTGGCATGTACACCTGTGAGATTAATGCGGTGGACATGGGCGGTGAGCTCATTCTGGCTCGTGGGATGAATGCATGGTGTACACGCAGATGTGGTAGAAGGGTATCTGCAAGCAGGATCGACCGCAGTGGTGGCATCGGATGCCATCTTCAACAAGTCTTCTCTGGCCCGCCATGACTACGCTGTAATATCGCAGCAATCGAAGATAGCTGCTGCAATGGGCTCTGAGACAACAAGAGGGGATACGAGTACTTTGAAGTATACAAGAGGTGGGCTAAGAGGCAGAGCAGGAACATGAAGTGCACATGGATGTGAGAGAGTTTGCAATTAGGGAGTGGGGAGCATGGTTTGGAGCATTTCAGGGTGTGATGCAAATGCAGCCCGTGTTGGGGACCCACAGTGTTGTGTGTAGGATCGCAATTGTTGCAATCAGTTTATGAAGCCATGCAAGTGTTTTTTTCTGGTTTGTTTATTTGTTTGTTGTTGCTGGATTGTGAGGTGTTGGCCTGGCTCTTCACTACACTTACCACATAATTATTCTCAATTGCATTCCACCATTCCAAACCCTCTTTGTTCTCCTTGCCTTCACTCCAATCTTCTTCACTTAACAAAATAAACTCCTCAACATGCTCCTACACATTGGACTAATCAATTGACCATGTTGCACCCAAAGCTCCTTCAAAATATTGTGAAAATTGTTGATTCATAAACACAACACAAGCAAGATTCACCAATAATTGCATGGTGAATTTGGGCCATTTCTTTTGCATAGAGTACTAGAGCCATGATATTGCGAGGAAGCAAGTCTGTAGAACTAAATACACTCAAACTAGCTTCTAAAAGGGACAAACTTCTTCTACTACCTAGGCGAGCTTGGAAGGTTGACAAAATGCTCCAAAAGCAAGCCTCCTTTGTATTTTGAGTTGAAAAAGATGTAGCAAAATCTATGCAATCCATAGTCTATGTCCCAAATAACAACTAAACAAGGAATGTTGGTAATACCTTATCACCAACGAGGATATATTTGCTATTATTTCAAATCTAAGGGATATATATGATATTTTTTGTAATTTTTAATCCAAATTATGTTGGAAATTTATATAGTTGTTAAATTTTACAATTTTAAATTTTTATTATAATAAAATTTTATGCAATTAAAAGCTCTTTGAAAAAAAATTGATGAATAATAGGAAAAACTAATTATGTCAAAGTATTACAAAATAAAATATAAAACATAAAACATAAATTCTAAAATATAATTTGAATTGCAAAGAATAATGTATACAAAATCAAATTTATATATTCATGAATTTAAAGATAGATTTTGCATTACTTCTACATCTTTTCTCAAAAAATTATTAAGAAATTATTTTTACACAATCTTTTAAAATAAAGTTAATTTATTATGAATATTTTTAAGAATATTTTTTATAATTATTCTTTTGGTATTCTAATATGTTGTGAATTTCATTTTAAATAAATCTTTATTAAATCAAAAGTATAAGACAGAAAAATAAATTATTTAAATAAATACACTTTAGATCTTTTCATACATATGTAGAAAAGACATAGCAAAAAACATATAAGGTTTAGAGACTGTAATTCCAAAAAACTAATAAGAACCATTAAAAATAAATTCATGAATTTCTAAATCAATTGTATTTGTAAGCTTGTATAGTAACTTTTTAAGTAGATAAGATTTTTTTCATTTTTTTCATTTTTTTTTCTTCTTTCTCTTTTAAAACCATTCTTTATCAAAGAATTTGTTATGAATAAGTTCAACAAAAAATACTATTAATAAAATTTTATGCTTTTAATTTTAATTTTTATTTACTTTATTTCTAAGGACCATATATTTTAATACAACCATTGTATATCTCACTTTTTGTGTAAACATAAATACTGAATTATTTCTTTAATATGTATCAAAAAGCATTTAATTTAACAAATTAAATTCATCCCACTTTACTATTTATCAGTTCTAATTTTTTAGAAAACATTTATTTATTAAAAGATTTTCTTAAAAACATTCTATCATGAGGTGGTTAAAAATTATTGTAGAGGTAGAATTTATAAATAAAAAATTGTCATTTTTGAAGTAGTCATGACCATCCAAAAACTCAGAAGAATCCTGCTCCAAGTGCATTTACATAAATTGTTCCACTCTTAGCTTTAGATCTAAGGATCCCATCTCCAACACACTTGATTTTTTATGGTATATTATTATTACTGTTTTTATTTATTTTGGCTTACCTCATGTAACTTTACCAACTATTAGAAGCCAAAAACCTAAGTAACATTCAATACACGTCCTAAACAAGAGTGATATAGATATATATATTTATATATATATATATATATATAATAACATGACATTCAATTGGCAATGCTAACATGTTAATTATGATCTCTATTATCAGATCTTCAAAATCCAATAGTTGTACATAATCAACGTGAGCTTGGGTAGAGGACAATGTAAGGTTTTGAAGTTTGTGAAAGTGTTTTGAACTCGTCCAAAAATTACCAACAATGAGAAGGAAGAAGAAAGAATAAATCACCCCTTAATCGGAACCTAGAGTGAGAAACTGGGAAGAGTTCTAGAGAAATCTGGACAAAAGTGGGACGGCAACAGCTGTATGTAGTTAATGTTCCAGAACAGTGTGAATATGATTAATAGGAGATCAAGGTTTGTGAAGCTCTGATTTCTGTCATGTTGATGCAGATGTACTTTGTTGGTCGAATCGCCACATTCGGAATTTCTCCTAAAATTTATTCGAAGGGGACGTACGTCACAATTAATAAGGCCAACTATTAGGTTTGTGAAAGCGTGTACTGATATTGCACGCGATTGTATCGCACAATTCAGAACACACTTCAGAATTTGTCAAAACTGAGCACGAATCTCCAGCTCACACACGATGGCTTCGACGTTTCCAGAAGATCATGTGGTGGTTGATTCAGGAGGTCATGAACATCTGGAGGTCTGAAGTGTACTGCAAAATCTATGAATGAAGTCATCTGGTACGTGAAGCAGTGAACCTTGGAATTCGCGCAAAGTCTTGTTAAATTTGCGCTGCAGGTTGAATAGTGATCTGTAAGTATGACCTGACGTAGAACTGATGAAGCATTACGGTGAAAGGAACGTTCACTTTTAGTAATCTAGAAAGCTGCGGAAGAAAATTCTTTATGTATCCAGTGTGAAGAAAATAGCTCGTTGATGTGAGAAATGCTCGCTACAGCATTCTGGTGAAAACATACTTCAGAACATACAAATCTCAACAACAGTGTATGATTGAAAGGAGATTCGCATCACTGATACATAAAAGTCCAAGTCCATATGCAGACTGCAAACGCACAGTTCCGAGTGCTCATCTTCATGTTCATACTTTTAAATATTTAGTTACTAATGCGGAAGCACAGCACATGCCAATCGAGGAGGTCCACAATCCTCACAGTTCGTGACTTTTATTTCCTATCCATGAAAGGGTTAAATGGCACTATTCTTACAACACAGTTGTGTCTACTTTTTTTCCGAACTTCAAGGTTTGGCATTATTCACTGCCTTAAGACACCTCTGATAACTGTGACACCGAGTCCCAAACAATTCCAAGTTGAGCCACAGACGATTGATAAATCATCTTTCTAGAAAACCCGAGCGAGATGAACCTGAGTCTGAAGGACCTTGTGTTACAAATATTTCCATAATACATGGGAAAAGTTCTGAAGATCTACACTCTCACTCGAACAGGTGGATGATGGAAGGCGATCCACGATCACATGCCGCCAGCAATGTTTCACAAAGCTCTAAAGCTTCTGAACCAGCTTCCGACGGTGAACATTTCGAAGTGACCAACTCCACCACCAATTCGCATTTCAGAACTCCTGAAGAGTCCCTCCAAGCAATACTGCAACTGCTCCAACATCAAGAATCATGGAAACTACATGAACATACCTTAGAAATCCTAGTACTGTCAGTCCGACGCTTGGGCATCGACATCCGGAACTTGAAACATGTTAATACAAAGGCTTGGTCAACAGCATCGACATTAAGAAGCAGGAACACAAGGATGACGGGGATGGTTATATTTGCAAGAACCCTAACCCAACTGGTGGAGTCAACTTAAGACCACAACTGACAGTGCGATGCCAGAGACGCCAAGAGTGGAGCTCCCTTCAGTCCAAGAGACGCCGGGCGGAAGGTCGACCAGTTCCCGGGACAAACGTTCGGATACCGTATCGGGGCCCTGCCCCGATAAGCAACCCGGACGTGTGATTCGGCAGCGGGACCACCTTCCGTCGCAGCCACTATTGGACCGAAACGGAGCTCCACAATCAAGGTATCCGCAATCGAAACGGGAACATAACCGCACATACACGCATACGGGCCAAATCTGGCATGTCGATCTACTTGTGCCCAGACTACCCACACAGTAGTGTCATGTAACCACGTACCTGCAGTGCACCGAGCGGCGAGGCTGGAATACCCAGTATCAGAAGCACCTTCGCCAGTGCTGCTGCATGCAACATCGACGGTCTCAACAGTTCTCCCCACCCCGAAGCGAACTGTCTCCGGTGAGGGCTGGATACAAGGACCCTTCGGCGACTGCTTCGACTGATAGCACCACCACCAGCACGGTGTGCTTGGCAGAAAGACAGACTGAAAGAAAGACTGATAGCGAATAGATACGACAAGGCGCCTGGAGACGAATCCAGATGGGTGTCATGCAAGTCATCTGAAATGGGGCATAGATAAATACTACGAGGTGCAAATTTAAGCGGTGCAGGGGGTGAAGCAGGAGGGGAAGCGGAGGTCCGGCAGACACCTAGGGTTGGGTTGGGTTTGGCCGAACGGGGGTAGCAGCACCGAGGATCTCCGACGGTGGAACATGGAGAGAGGTAAAAGCTGGGCAAGTCCAAGTTGTGATGCATGAGAGAGGGAATAATTACTCGTGTGGATCCCAAAATTCAGGATATGCTGTGATCAAAGCCGGCTCCTTACTATCACTGAATGTACGCACAACTCGGAGAAGGTAGGTAGGCTTGTCGTTCCCTTCTGCCATTCTCGGCCTTGGATATGTCGATCCTCCACTTTTGCGATCCATCCGCCCAGAGATTGTGCGCGCCCTGTGACAACGTGATCTTGGACCTCCAGAAGTTGGCAGGGATGCTGCCGGTCCTCGTACATGGTATCATTTCTATATCCCCCCCCCCCCCTGCTCCTCCGTACTCTTTCTTTCTTAGATATATATATATATATATATATATAAATATTTAGATTTTACTGAAGGTTGCATGCGGTGTCCCCCGCTTGGATCCAGCTACAAAGTCTTAGACAGCATTCCCCAGTTTGCATGACAGTACTCTTACTTACTTATCTGTATATATATATATATACATTGGTTTTACTAGATGTTGCATGCGGTGCCCTCCCCCTCCCCCCCCGGGTCCAGCTACAAAGTTTTAGACAGCAAACCCCAGTTTGCATGAACCCACTGTCTGCATTTAGTCAACAGATAGCAATTGGCCCTTTCAAGTTCATTCCACATTTAAATATATCTACATACAATCATGTACTTAAGTTTAGATAAACATAGAAGAAAGGAGGAATAAAAGAAGAAGAAGAAGAAAGAACAGAAAGTCAAAAAGTCGCGACAGAAGCAGAGAGGGAGAAAAAGAAAGCAGCTTTAATGTACAAACTGATGAAGGTTCACCGATAGCTGTTATAAACAAGAAGGGTCGTATGGGAGAGGCTCTGTCTGCATTTATTTGTCGTGTTTGATCTCATTGATACAGAAAATATAATGAAGTTTATTTGATGTACTAAGGTTTAAGTTGCCTCAAGGCATTAAGTACGTGGTCTCAGTAATGCTGGGAAGTGATTCCTGATGAAATTAAGATGAGGTGGACAATGGTCATCTTCTAATCCCTTTACAACAAGCAGTAAATATCATTACATTACACAAGATAGTTTATGTTTTTATATATATATATATATATACTTATTATTTGTCTCAGTTCTTACAAGAATGTGTAGATTAAGATTAACTTGCATAGAATTACTTTTCTTTTTTAAACCTATTTGTATTTTCTGTTTCTTATTACATTTTATACTACATAAACACTCATATAAAACTTAGCTAAAATATGAATAATTATATGTAGAACTTTGAGTATAATTTTCTAATATATATATATATATATATATATATATATATACCTGTTGATTTTATTTACTTTTTTAAATACACTTTGATATTAAAATTTGTATTGTCCATAAACAAATATTTTTTAAAAAATGATAATTTTGATAATAAAAAATAATATAAAGTAAATTAAAAGTAAAATATAAAATTTTAAAATAGAGGTTTATTTTTCAAATATTTTTATTTTGAAAAAAAATAAGGAGCCTTCAACTAAGACAAGCTAAGAGCGGAATATAAGAAAAGCTACAACAAGACTAAGGATAGCCTTAGTTATACCTTTATGCCTACAAGCTAAGAAGTAGGCAAAGATGAGACTATATCAAGATCACAAGGCATACACAACAATATTCCAAGTCACAAGATGCTTAAATTGTAGCTTTTTAGGTCCATATAAGTCTTTAACAAAATAATTATAATCATATATTAAATCCAATAATACTTATAGATTCAATTATCATTTAAAAGTTATTCGTAATTCTTCCAAAATAATATAATCTATCTAATTGATATATATATATATATATATATATATATATATAATTTTATTTTATTTTGTTTTTTTTCTAATTATTTAAAGAGAATTAAAATTTTAAAATTATATTTTAATTTCAACTTTCATAGCTAAATGTAAACTTAAAAGATTTTATAATCCATAATTTTTTGCATATTTATTCATTTAATACTACCTTATATTTTAATGTACTTCAAGTTTTAAGATTGTAATTTTTTTTTAATAAAGTGTTTTTCAAAACATATGCTCTTTTAATACTTTAATCATAGGTATAATTGAAATTATTATAATTGATCTTTTTATATCTAATGAATAAATGTTATAATTTAAAATTATAAAATCAGATTTAAAAATTATTATTAGAAATAAATTTGACATAAATACTTGTAAGATTTTACAATTTAAATGCCTAAACAAATATCTAGAAATATTACAAATCCTAAAAAAATTTATAAAATTATTTTTTTTTGCTAATTTTTTATTAAATTTACATCTATATATATATATATATATAATGAGAATTCTCAATAACTATTATATTAAAGCATAATTTTTATTATTTTAAATAGTTTATGTTTAAAATTTAAAAGTTAAACAAAATTCATTTTCTATTTTAATTAAAATATTCAATTCTCTTTTTATAATCAAATTTGTAATATTTATAGTTGGTGTTATAGTACCATTTCTTTGGTATGTTTTTATTTGTAACATTTATTTTAGGTCCAATATAAAAATATCTTTTTTTAAAAAAACCTAAAAATATAAAAATATAATTTATTTTATTGATGTAATAAAAAAAATAAATCTTCAATAATTGTAGTATATAACAAATAATAAATTTTATTTTATCTTATAATAAATAATTATAAAATAATAGTATTACTATTTTTATATTATATTTTTAAAACTTATTGAAAATTAATATTTTATTATAGACAATGAATAAGATCTATATTATAGATCTATAATATATAATCATTTATAAATTAAAAATTTATAATGATTAATATTAATTATTATATAAAAATTTAATAAAAATATCATAATTATTATATCCAATAATATGAAATTTTGGACATATTGATATATTATAACTTGATAATCAGACCAGTAGATTTAAAACATATATATATATATATATATATATATATGCATGTATATATTTTGTCTTTTTTTAGTGTTAATTAAAGTATTATAATAATTTAGTCTAATAGCATATTATTTGGCATTAAAGATTTTTTTCAATAAAATTATTATTTATAATTTTTTTTTAGAATTAAGAACTTTTTTTGATTCTTTTTTATTTCAAATATCATAGTAGAATATATAAGTAATAAAATTAAATATTTAAACCATATATGAGATTTTTGTCAGGATTTTAATCTATGGTGAGATAATTTAGTAAAGCAAGTTTTAACAAAGAAAGTTACATATCATACTTTCTACAACCTTTTTCAACTGTACTTTGATATTTTGATATTTATAATTAGCTACTAATAGAAGATGTACTATATTTTAAAGATTACTATAATATTTTTATGAAGAGTTTTCATTAAGTCCAACATATCTCATGCTGCTAAGTTCTACATAAAAAAAAATTAGATATACTTTTAAACGTGACTTGAATTTTTATTGGATTTAAATCTATACAATCTTTTTTTTATAGTATATTTGAAAGTTGTTTCGAGATATTTTTCTAAAGATATAAAGAATTTAAACTTTATAAAAATTAGAAGTAACCATGTACATCCTGTTATTAAGAAGAAATATTAAATTTAACATTTTTAAAAAATATTTCTTAATTCAACTACTATTTCATCATAAATAATAATATATTTTATACCTGTATTTATTAATATTTTATAAATAAAAAAATTCAATAGAAAAAAAAATTAGATGGATTCTAATTTATTCAAAATAATTGTCTATAAATAATTATTTCTAATACCAACCGGCTATAAAAAAGCACTTTGTAACTACATAAATAATTTAAATATAAATTTTTCATGACTATATTTCTTTGTGTCTATTTTTTTAAAAAAATCTTTGTATATATATATATATATACACACACACACACATTTACAATTGTACCTATTTAACTTAATACATTTCGTAGCTAAAAAAAATTATTAAATAGCAGTGGTTATCATGTTGTGGAGTTCTTTTTTAAACTTGACTTACAACTCTTTAATTAAGTTGGTGGATATGAAGCAGTATTAAGAAAGAGAAGATATTATAAAAAACCTAGAAATATATATTTTTTATTGCACATCTAATTCATATAAATTATTTTATAGCTTCTTATTTTTATGTTGATTAATAAAATATTCTAAAAGTCCAAAAGTACTTAAGTTTTTTAAAATTATCAAACATCAAATTATATATATATATATATATATATATATATATGTATATATATATTACCAATAAAAAATTGCAAATGAAATCAAACAAACATGATCAACCATATTTAAATTATTTAGTTTGGAAATTTTTTTGGAAGCAATATACATTAAATTCTATGTATAATTAATCCAAATCTACATTTTTACACCTATCAACATTAGGACCATATAAAAGTTACAAATAAAATTACTCGTACTTATGCTTTAAAAGGCCTTCATATTATGCAATGACTTATTTTATGTCTATATCTTGGAAAACAAAAAAAACCTTTGTAAAACAATCTTTGTTCTTAGAGTCTTCATTAGATTGTTGCTTGATTTTAAATTTCTATGATTAAAATGAATTAATTTATCAATTTATTAAAATAAAAATTTAATGTAATTTTAAAAATAAATGATAAAACACAACAGTTCTCAAAAAACAAATAGGCCATGAATTAAAATAAACAAAAAAATCACAGATAAAAATAAATAAAATGACAATGTATCTATTTATATGGAAGACAAGCATTTTGCATAACAATTGATAAATCCTTCTTTAATTTCTTTTTTAGTATTCACTATTTAGTGTTTAAATCATATATCTTCATAAAGTTACTTAGAGTAAGTGTTTTAAGTTTAGCTTTTATATTTAAGTACTATCAATGCTTCTTGTGTTGTGAAATTTTGTTTGGAATTACACGTTAGAAGATTCACATGGTTTTTACATCGAAAAATCCAGTTCTTGGGTTAGACTCAAAATTTATAAATGAACACAAGGTTTTAAAATAAATAAGTAAATAATATATATACTATCTCTTATAAATGCAAAACCTAAGCCTCCGCATGCAGCTCTTAGCTTTGGCCACTAATTCCTCTTCAGAAATTTGACCAACAAATAAAAGATACTTTAGTATGAATTCTAGTTTTCCCTTCTTTTGGGGGGGGAGGGGGGTGAATATTCTGCACAGATTATTAAAGTGTAGCACATCCTTTCGAAAAATTCATCTTTGAATTAATTGAACTATTAGAACAGAATATTTTGTTGCTAGGAATACATAAATTAAGGTCAACAGTGCATTTTTAGAGTATTCAGACCCCACCTCTTTTAAATTCATTACCTGCCACCATGCAGAAATTCATAAGAAATTCCATATGAAGAGAAAGGGCAGTGTTTCCTCGACCAAGATATTGGTACAACGCAAATAGAAAAATGGAAATCCAATCACTGGACCAGAGCAGCAAAAATCATCTTACGCTGCATCAGTAGATTCAATGAAAGAATGGATCATACCATGAATGTTTCACGGCTGTTTGTAATGATAAACGACTACCAAGAAACATTTACAATTATTCTTGAACTAACTTGCATCAATGAAACTTTCTATCTAAGAACCTAAGACTGAGAGTAGGCAGAGGCCGCAATTCCGAAGACTTAATGTTGCCCCCTTATCTGCTCATCTATCGAAGTGTTGAAAAAAAGCCCTGAAATGTCAGAAAGTTACATCGATATCCTCAGCACTGCACATTTCTCGCACGCTGCAAAGCCATGCATGCACGTCTGAATTAGGTGTTGAGACGCTTTCAATTTCGGATTTTTTTCCTGTAGATAATTGCTTCCATTTGGATGTAATAAAAGCCGTGGAACAATATGACAATCGAAGTCAACCCAACTACCTACAGTGGATGCTATTGCACCTGCCATACACCGAATCTAGAAGACTTCCTACATTCAAGTCTGCGTACACGAGGCTACAGTTCGTCCACTAAAAGATTCGGTGCATGATGTACAATGTCCGCAGACCTGTACCATCTTGGCAGGCAAAGATTTGTACTTGGTCTTAGTAGTGATAGATTACCTGTGCATGGAAATTAGGGGCAACCCACAATCGATCAATCGAACCCCAAATCCCGCTGCTAATACTGAGTTGAAGGTTGAGCAACAGCCCAAGTCTCTTCCCACAGGAAAATTCTGAAGACATTAAAACACAAGTCCAACAACCGAATTAGTAAAATAAGAAATATCAGTATCGTTTCAAATTTATGCAATGCAAAACAGCCTTCAAAAACAGAATAAAAGAGGTAAAACAAATGAGTCTAACAAGAGTCTGATCAGGACTGTCTTGTATAAAGATTACATTAGATACAATTTGAAAATTGTAAGAAAAAGTTACTCGTTCACTCTCCTGAGTACACTAGATCAACAAACAAAACTATTGCTCAATTACATCCAGACCTAGAACTTGTTGGAAGGAGCAGTAAAACCTGAGTCGGGATACTATTTCGTTTAGCCACTTCTCGAAATAAAATGACGTTATAATGTCATTAGAATCGCCAGGATCATGCTTCAAGACAAGTTCATCATGGAGCTTGGGCAGATGAAAGGTTTCTTCTTGACCTGCTGGACACACTTGTGAAGGGTGCATTGCATCCACCATGTCAGCTGACACTGCACAAGCCAATTTAAATGATGAAATTAGAATTCAGGAGGAAAGCGAAAACCCACCCAGAACATTCATCTCTGCTGCTTCCGAGTGAAATTAAGAGACTTGAAAAATAAATGTCAAGTCAACGCAAAAAATATAACCCAAACTTCCATTCTTCACTTACCAATCAAAGACCTTCGAATGGCACGCTCAACAACTCCTTCACTATTTGAACGGCGAGCAAGCCATCTACCTATGCGCGTCATGCTCTGCAGCATAATCTTTGGTCCCACTGCTGAATCTGGCCCTCCCAACTGCATCCATAATGGCAAGTAATATCATCCCAACACTGCCTAACTTGAAGAACAACCGCTACGAGACCAAGACAACGAAGTAGTCATTGGAACACTCATGAACACTTAGCAAAAGAGGCTGTCGTGCTTCTGGACTGTCAAAAAGAGCAATCATACGAATGCAGCTTTCATCAACAAGAGACGAAGGATCTGCGCAAGTATCTAGAAGTGCCCACAATGCACAGAATGTTGAGGCTAGGTTGTCCAGCCGGCCAGAGTAAACAAGGTCATCACGAGCACCCCCAATACAACCAGGTTGTGTATCATAGACACTCAGTTGCATTCAGAATCTGCAACGTCGCGTGCATCGCAGTTGAGCTCCTCTGCCAACACCTGCATTACCCACACCCCCCTTCCCACACCGTGAGATGGACTCACTATTCATTGAATGAAGCAAAAGCTGGTTCTTGCTTCACCAAGTTTATGTCAACTGGAAAAAGAAATAGGCATACAAGAGTGATGCAAACTAAACACAAGTCTATTCATTACCATCAATGAAAGGCCAAACCCGGTAGTGGATTAGAGTATATTAATGAATGGCCATACCTGGATTAAAAGTGGATGGTGAGCGGTAGCAGGTTGAGGATACACGTGCGATCCATGGTCACTATGCTCAATGGGCGTTGATGACTCAGAAATGCTAGACATAGCAAATTCTGATTCTATCTGCATAGCCAGAACCGGTGCCAGATTCACATCTCCATCGACTTTGTTACCATCTGCATACAGACCCCTGTACCAGAACTAAAATCAGACCATGAACAGGGACGAGGCGTTTGCAATGAAGACACTTCCGCAAACTACAACGGAAACAATACAAACATGCGACATTGTTTCCGATCTTGCCAAATATACACCCATTCACATTATCCGAATACTACAAAGAAGTACTGCATCAACAAAAGTGTGCGAATATGTTGATAGGATTAAGCACAAACCTGTCGAGAGGCTTGGTTAGTGATGGAATTCGAAGTATGGGACGCCTCACCCGCACAAGCTCATGAGCAGACACACCATCTCTCCTTCGAATAATAACTCGACCAGCTACGCTTAAATCCCTATCAAACCAGGTGTGCCAAACCCCAGTTCCATGTGGCTGTACATGCACATGCAAGAAACCTCCTTTTGCTGAGTACGAAACTGGTTTCAACTTAGGACATGGACTGCCTGTGTGGGCAGAAACCACATGAAAACCGTTTCCAGGCTTGTATCTACAAAAAGAAGCATGGTGTCAAGGTATAACGATGACACGAAAGCGAAAAACTGACTAAAATAAGGACATTTTAACAAGGTCTTGCAACAAACGCAGACTGGATAAAGACTTGAACTTCATCATCAATAATGTGATCAGAAAACATGACCACCTTCAGGACCTGTTATTTAGTTGTTCATCAATAACACCCTAGAAATATAACATAAAAAATATGACTCGAAGTTGAAACAGAAAGGGATTATCGGCTCATAAAACCAGGCAAAAAATGCACACACTTCTGACCAACGGTAAGAGCAAATATGGAAGACATGTTGCGGGTGAAAAAGTAGCGTCCCCCCGGCCGCAATGACCATTCTTCACTTTCGCTTAATTGCTGAAATCCTGTGCTTATTAAATGTTTCTTTGCCTCCGCTGTCAAATAAAACCCCGATCATTTCAGCTGCTGGTCCAGGCTCAGTGTGACATTAGTACACGAATACGCCCTCTCTCACTACCTCACAATTCACATGGAGCTCTGGGAAACTCAGGAGAGATACCGCATGATATAGATGAGGAAGATCAATAGGGTGAGAGATTTGTACGATTCCTAATGATTTTTGACGACTAGTGAACCAACAAACATCTTAGAGCTTGACGTGCGTCTCAATAAGAAACCATGATCATGTAACAAATTCCAAAAGCTCCATTCGTGATTACCTGTAGCATGAAACCGTGTACATGAGTTGTTCGCGTACTCAAGTAATTGAGGTACAACACTTGACTGTGACTCCCTGCAAAGAGGGCTCTGCACCAGCCATTTCCCCACGCCTCTTGTAGAATCAATGACGTAATTTACCCACATCAACCAATAGAAAACTGAACCCAACTTATATGCTCAACGAGTAACACGATTTGCTCAATTTAAAAATTCCTCTTCCTCGGCATCATATTAAATAGCGGTTAATTCCCAAAGAATTGGGTACAGAATAAGAAGGGCATCTACCTAACTTCAGCAGAGGATCTCGAACTGCACTTAGCGAACTCTGAACCCTGGACTCTGAACTATCTAACGTGCCTATACTCCCAGAAGAACACATTTTTTTCTCACTGTACATGGTACGAGGTATTCCTCATTTTTATCGTGCATGAACAAGCTAGCATTGTAGAGGTTGTTGACGATACACCGGATGGACGCGAAGAAAGGATTGATAGGAGAAACCTGCCTTCTTAGAAAAGAAAAAGGCCAAGGAGGTGTTGGATGTTGTTGCTGGTGCGAGGAGGGAGCACATCGATAATCGGAAGCCGGAGAAGCATGAATAGGAAGTCCTAATCGCACATGCGCGTCACCAATACTAAAATTGCTCTCGTCCAGACTGTGGGCTTCATTTGTGAGCCCTAATCTTCCTTCACCAGACACACCATCATAATCATCGTCCCTTGCTGCTGCCAGGAGGACTAATACAACTCCTGGTCCAAAATTAGAGTGACCTGATGGATCCAGCAGTGATTGTGTTGGCGGCAAGGAGTTCTCTCTCGTCCGCTTACCCCGTTTCATATGCTTCTGGGGACAATTTTGGCACTCTGACTGTCCAACACTAGCTTGGCAATGCCAGCAGAAGAGATTGGGGATCTGCAATAATCAGTTTGGTGAATGAGTTAGCTGCGTGAGGATTACCAAAGCAGATTATTTGAGAAGAAGCAAAAGATACTCTTGCATGCCGCATCAATGTACTAGTTGGCGCTGCGAAAGACCTGCTTTCGAGGCAGGGGTAATGTCCAGAAAGAACACGGACAAAATCCTCCGACAGTCTCTCGATAATTCCACAAGTAGCAGAATAGCCTTGCATTCGATTTAGTCGTCATTCCATAATTTTCACAACATGAATCTCTATCCTCAAAATAACCACACAACAACCATCTACAATCAACCTAACTTCAACGGGCGTAGTTCTAGCAGTAATGTTGGGAATTAAGTGATTGAGTCTACGTTTCTTAAGACGACAGTGAACAGTAATCCCACTAGAGCCAATCAGCGAGTTGGAATTCTTGGAGGAGGAGAAATGTAAAATGATTTCAAATGACCAGCAAGAATAGAATAGATGGTCGACAATGCAACCTACTAAGAACGTGCCAAAGAGGTGCCCGACCACCCAGACAAGTAACACGCAACGAGCAGGACCAAAACGACGCGGAAAAACACACACCTGGATCCACTGGCCTTGCACTTCATCAAACTGAAAGAAATTCTTGAGATCTACGCCCAAATGTCTGTCAATGCAAAACCGGCAAAACCAGCGGCGCCGACGTTCGCCTCTGGGATTGGAATGACCAGCGTAATCCGGAGCAGGGCACATAAACAACCCACCGAGTTGGCGAGTAGAGTTTTTCACCTTGCGAGGTATCCAATCCCGAGGCCACCCTTCCCCTTGTTCCAGCAGCGTGGCCGCCTCCGCTGGGGTCGTGGTATAATGGTGAGTGCACCAGTGACAGGCAGCCCTGAGCTCAAGATTAAATTTCTGCCACAGCTCAATGTCTATTAAGAAAGAGTGAGGGAGAAATGCTTCATCCATAATATCCAATTCCGCAGCCGGGCTAACCCAGACGCGCCACTTATACCCCCATTGAAACAACAATCAATCAAAATTCCCATTCTTCAACCACCATTCAATCGACTGATCTTCACAACCAAACTCCCTCCAATATATGCAAGCACGTGATATGCATGTCATGTAAATAAAGTTTGTTGTACATAATACATCAAGTACTACAAACCTAGGTTGTATTATGTACAGCAATAGGTCGGGGGGTTTGTTAATATAATGTTAAATTATGACCAATAAATAAAATTCATTGTATTAGGAATAGATATGCATGAATTATCAATAGATGGCAGTTGTTGATTGGTTGGAGTAGAATAATAATATAATTAGATGCGATACTACTCTTGATAGTGTTGATAGGTGCCACACATCACGGTCTTGTAAAAATTGAAGTTTTGGGTTTGTAGTCTACCATCAGTTAGAATTAGGCAGGCTTATATGTTCAAAATAGGTTGAAGAGAATCTTAAGCTAAAATATTTATATAAATTCTATTTTTAGACTAAATTATATACAAATATTTAGAATCCTTCTTATTTCTATTTTTTTAGATGGAAGTAATTTTCCATTTTTATACCTATTGAATATATATATATATATATATATTGAAATGTTTAAGTTATCAAAAATGGATTGTCTATCTTAACCTAAACCAAATACAAATGTACAAGCAACACTTTTTCAAGGAAAGAATATGAATCTACATACAAATAAGACAAGCTATCTTTCACATAATAAAAGAAGAATCTAATAATAGAAGTGTGAAGAATAAAGAAGAAGATTGCTTATTATAAAGAAGAAGATTGCTTATTATAAAAAAATGCAAGAGAGTATAAGGTGGAGTTGTAATTAGAGCTTCAATTGGAGCTTTAAGTAGAATTATAAGTAGAGTTATAAATAGAAGTATTCCTAGAAAGCAAGGTATGTTTGAAGAATTTACTTTATTTATACAACAACAATAGAATTAGGATTATAAAGAAGGTTAGGCAAATAAGGCTTTTTATATAATTGTTGAGAAGATTGATCAATTTGAAGGCAAGGATATTACAAAAGATGTAAAGTGCTATGTAAAAGAAATAGAATCAAAATAAGTTTTTGAAAAGGAAATAGTTCAATTATTTGAACTAGCTATTGCTTCAAAAATAAAATAAAAACATATTAATTCTATTATATAACATTTTGGAAGTTCATAGAGAGATTTTTCTTGAGTATTAAAGGATGAATAATTTTTAAAAGATAGTAATTGAATTACAAAGAAGTCATATTTAAAATGGATTGAAAGGCCTAGGAAGAATCTCTAAGCTTAAATATTATTAGAGAAATTTGAAAGGTTACATTCTTGTTTATCAAAAAATAAGGGATAATTATTTGAACCAAGCAATGTAGAGTTTTTTCTTCAAGCAACTAATGAAAAATTGCAAGAGAAGTTGGAAATTTTTTTGAAGATAAAAAAATAAATAAAGAATTGACAAAAAATTAGAAATAAATAAAAGAAATAAGAAGATTGCTTATTATAAGGAAAAAAAAAAAAAAAAAAAAAAAAAAAAGACAAGATTGATATTTGAAGACCAATGTAGATGTTGAAGATAAAAATACCTATTAATCAATCTACAATTCAACCTTCAATAGCTACACAAAAGAAAGAAAAAATAAATATTGACGTAATCATGTGCAAGATAAGAAATCTCTAGATCAAATTTGTAAAACTTAAAAGAAAGAATCAATCATCAAGAATATCAACAAGACAAAAATCAAGGTCTATAGAAGATATAGTACATAAGTGCATATGGTGTAATAGCATTGATCATTTAAGAAAGGAATTTAAAGATTTTACAAAGGTGCTACACAAAATAGCTATTTTGTTTCTTTTTTTTAAAAGATTATAAGATATATTTAAAAGAAAGTAGAAAAAATTGGAAAAATATTTTTGATAAAAGAGAGATGAATGTGTTTATAAGAGATACTTTTAAACTACATGTAGTCTCAAAAAATAAAGCATCAATATATTAATTGAGAGTAAATCCAAATAGATGTCTAAGCATAAATTTTGAATTTCTAAAAGAATCTAAATTCTTAAGATCGAATTCAATGATTTACTTTGAAAAGAAAAAATTATTAGAAATAATTTAAAATATTTTGGCAAGTTATTAGGTGAATTATTTCATAGATGGATTATCAATTTATCTATAAAATATAAAGAATCATCATAAAGCATTTATGGAGGAACAACAAAAGAAAAAAAATTGTAAAAAAAAATGAAAGACTCTGACTTATGAATTATTATTAGATATTTAAGGTACTAAAAATTTGAAAAAGATATATATAAAATAAAAAACTTTAAGTATAAAAGTTGAATTTTATAATTGATAAAAGATAAGGCTTTTATTTCTCTATTAAATTGTGGATTTTGAAAGCAAACTTGATAGAATTCCTATAAAAATTAGTTTAGAGGAATTTAAGTGCTTATTAACTTTATGAAAGCTTTGCAAAATTTGGATTGTTTTAGATGACTTTTTATTATATTGGATAAATAAAAGAATTTATTTTGATAAATTACATAGTTTAAAAAGCAAATATTTGGATAAAATTTTGTAGATTTGTAAATATATTAATGTTAATTGTGTATTTTGAATTTAATCTCAATTAGACATTAAAAACAAACTTTATGATTGAATAACAAGATATTGAAGTTGAAAATTTGTTTTTGATGTTAGAAAAAGATGATAATCAACATTCAAGCAGATTAGGAGTATTTTTTTTTTAGCTTATTAATTAGATCTTGTTCAAACTTTGTGTATATTTTTTCAACTAGTAAATTAAATTATATAGAAAATTTAAAATAATATCAAGAATTATTATAATGGCCATTGAGGTTTGAAATCGTTTTTTGTATTTATTTAAGCTTTTATTATAATTTTTTAGGATTTATTTGAGATTTGATTAATATCTTTAAGATTTTTTTGTAATTTCTTTAGAACTTCTCAAATATTTCTTTAGAATTTGTTTTGATTTTTTAGGATTTTTTGTAATTTCTGTAAGATTTAATTAGATTTAAAAAATATATATATTTAAGATTTATTTGAAGTTGAATATGATATGATAAGATTATTTAGGTTAATTGAAATATCTAAGGTATCTCTAATTCCTTATGCATTTTTTATTTGAATTATAAATCTAACTTTAATATAAAGTTATATCCTTCTATAACTAAATTTCCAATACATTTTTAAGCTAATTTTTACAAAACACAATGTTGTATTATAACATGATTATTGAATAAAAAAAAGATGAAAGTATTATATTATAAAAATATTATATTAAAATATATTAGAAAATTATCTTTAAAATATTGATATTATTTTAAGAAGGAATAAAATTAATAAGTGCTAATATTACTTTTTAGTAAAAAAATTACTTTTACTTACTTTTTAGGATTATAAACAAGAAAAAACAAGATATATTTGTAAAATTTATATCATGAATATCTTTAAGTAGAAGTAATAGTATTTTTTAGCCAAAAATACCTAAAAAATTAGATGTTAATACTTAGAGAGGACTTATTGTGAAATTTGGTTGAAATCTAAATCTAAAGCACAAAAATATGAACCCACAGCAATTTCAAGGTTTTTTTGTTAATTAAAGAGTAAAAATTGAGAGCAAACTAAAGTAGGTTTTTTTCAAATTCTTTTAGGTGATTTAAGTTTGTAATGACTTTCTAAGATCTTTGCAATGTTATGGTTGTTTTGGAATAACTCTAATTTTTGAGAAATAAAAAAAACTTAAAATTTGAATTTTTTATGAGATTTGTAGAAAATATATTAATAAACTTTTATAGATTTTTGAATATAATTGTATTCAATATATATTGTATTTTTGAACTTGATCAAATATTTGAAGTAAAGATTATTGAAATTCAAGTAGATTAGAGTCTTTGAAATTGGATTTTGAAGGCCAATAAGATTTTCCAAGATTTGCAATAATCCTCTTATTAGATTTAGATAAAGTTTGATTGATTTAAAAAAAAAAACTTAATTTCTAAAAATTGTAAAATATTTGAATGAAAATAAATAGTTTGAAAGAAAGATATTGACATTGAGAGCTTAGCATTAAGGTTGAAAAAAGAGGTCTGCTAACACTTGAGCAAATTATAAGCTTTTTTTCTTAATGATTATATTTAATTCTCTTCAATTTTTTGTATTTTTTTTCAATTAAGAAATTATACAATGTAAATTTTTTAATTCAAGATTAATAGTTAGTTATTGAGATTTTGAATTTTCTATTGAATTTGACTAAAATTTTATTAAAATTATTTAAGGTTGATTATGATTAGATTAGGATTTTATAAAAAAAATTAACAGGATTTATTGAAAATTTATCTAGATTTTTCTTTCAATTGATATTGATTTAGTTAGGATTTATTAAAATTTTATTAGGATTTTTTTTTAAGTTTTATAAAATTCGATTAAGATTTGATTAAGATTTGATTAGAATTCTATTAAGATTTATTAAGATTTAATTAGGATGTAAAAAAAGACCAATAATAAATTTTTAAGATTGTTTAGGATTTATTTGAAACTTATTAGATTGTGCTAAGATATATCTAAGATTTTTGTAAGGTTAATAGGATGTACTTAGAAAAGTTAGAAGTTTCTTTTGATTGTTTAAGATTACTAACATGCATCTTTAAACATCTCATATATTATTTTGGAACATAAGTCTAACTTTGAGGTAAGATTAAATCCTTCCATAGCTAGATGACTAATGCATTTTTAGTTGATTTTACATAACACAACAACAATATATAGGGAGTGCTTCCATAGATTTACATTAATCAAAGTACAAAAATTTTAAAAAAATTATGGATCATTAAATAATATGAAAATAGAAGTTCTTGTAATATTGTTTTGTAATGAAAAAAAAATTACATCTAAATAAATAAAAAATAGATTTAATAAATTTAATGACTATATTATTATGTATTATTTGATGTAAAATTATAATTAATTCTATACACTAAATAATTATTTAATGCTATTCATATTATAAAAAAACATGATCTAAATATTAATACTATTTAATTATAAAAATAAAGATCAAATTTTAAAAATTTATAATACTTATTATAAAAATTACACCAAATTTTAAAAATTACTCTTACTTTTATTGGATAAAGAATTTTTTTAAAAGAATATTATATTGGATAATTAGTTGACGATTAAAAATTGAATAAATATTTATTTTCTTCAAGATAAATTTGATTTTATAAAAAAAATAATATAAGTGAAATTAGGATTTTTTTAAGACTTTGAATATACATAATATTATGAATATGAATATTAGAACCAAAATTAAGTTGTATTGAAACAACTTATATTAAAAACTATTGGAATATTATTATTGCTTTAAATTAGAATATTAATAAGGTTAGTAGGATTGAAACCACTCCTTATGACGTATTATATTTCATTTGTAACTAAAGTCTAATAAAAAAGTCTTAGAAATAAATAAAGAATATTGCCAAATAGATACCATTTTTTTATTGCATAAACACTCTTTTGCCATACATCCTTGCATATACATAGTAAAATTTTATTTTTGCGAAAAACATTTAGAAATGTTTTTAGTAAAATATTTTTTAAAAAACTTGATAAGTTATTTTAAATGAATAAAAGAATAGCATTAAATATAATATAAAATTTTATCAAATTCAGCTAAAATAATAATAATAATAATAATAAATATTATAAGTCATTGCACACGAATATTTTACATAAAAATTTAGAAAGTTTTTAATTCAACACCCGTATGTTGTTAACACAACATCTCGAGGTAGAATTAATCATAAAATCCAAGAAGGTGTTGCATTAACAACATGGGAGTGTTGCATTAATAACTGCCTAAATTTATCTAAAGGCTTCTAATGTAAAAGAAGGTTTTACTATATTAATGTGGGAATGCATGGCATAAGGAGTGTCCACACATTAAAAGAAGGGATGTCTACCAAATAATTTTCTAAATTAATTATTGATAAATAGATAATTATAAAAAAAAGTAGATGAATGTTTTTTTTTAATATTAAAAACATCTTGTCTTGTACTACTAAAATCAATTTGATTATGTTGACAGTTAGTCTTAAATTGAGTCTTTGAAAATTTTGAGGCAACCCAATCATAAACATTACTAATTTAGCATCTTATTTTATTTTTATCAAGACCATTAGATTTAACAAATCTTTGTTGAGAATTTTTTTAAAATTAAAAATTAAAGCATATTATCTTTATATATCACGTCTTAGAAACCTTTGTGAGAAATAGAAGTAGCTTTTTAAAGCTAAAGGCGATTGTGTATAAGGTCTTGAATTTCTTCTTTTAAAGTAATTAATGCAAAATCAAATTTTATTATATATTACTGAATAAGATGAATTGATGTGTTAAGTGTGTTTAATATAATGTACTGATTAGTTTGATTAGTAACGTAACAGTTTGATTGTTTACATAGATAATATTAAATTTGATAACTTACCAAAAGATGTAGTAAAGATTGTATATGATTCAAATATTCCTTCTTATGATCAATTAATTACAGCTTCATTATCCACTACAACCTCTTCTCATGCCAATTGGTTAAGGAAGTTGTAAAAATGTTCTAATTAAGATGGAATATTTTCCTCTTCTTTCATAGTCGAATTTTAAAAGCTTAGAACACAATTTATGAGAGGTTTAAAACCTATGGAATATTTTTAATTGTCATTTACCTACATTCAACAGAATGTTAATACCAGCAATTTTATCTATTGCAGTCATGATTTTTGGCCTGCACCATCTGTACTGGCAAGTTTAAGCAAAGTACCATTGGCAATTGTAGAAACATCATTTTTTAGGAAAATATTTTTAATTTTTAATTTTTGAAATTGAAAAAAAAAACTGTAACTAATTTTTTAGTATCAAAATTTTATGATCCACAACAAATTTAGATTGGGATGTAATTGATAATAAACTTGAACTTGACAGTAGTCAATTTTTTGCTGGTGTTAATGAAATTTTTAATTACCTTAAGTATTATATTCTGGATATAACTATTTTTAAGATAGTAAACAAAGAACTTCTGATAAATAATTTTTTTCATTAGAGTTAGACAAGTGATTAAATTTTGAAAAATATTCTTCAAGAAAATCTAAAAGAGCATAAACAGAATGGTGTGATTAATATGAGATTTGATTTAAGGTCAAAAGATAATTATTGAAAAGGAAGTTTTGGTTCAAATACTTTTGACTCAAATTTTAGGTCTGATAACATGGACTCCTTGTAGGCACATTGTTATGAGATGCAAACCACATGTTAAAGAGACTTCTACTATTTGAAACCAACCACCATTGCTTCAATATCATAAATAAAGAACTTAATTGAATAATATTTATATTTAGAATAAAAATGAATTTACAAAGAATGTCCTTTGTAGTGGCACTACTCAAAAGATACAACCTTTAATAAATCTAGAGTCTTATCCATATACATATATATATATATATATATATATGAATTAATTAGATTTAGATCTATGTCAATATTATATTCTTTGTGGCCAATTTTTAAAGTTTTGTAGTTCCATCTTTGAATTTGACTTACACAAAAATATCTACTATTAGGTTATCATACAAAGAGGATCCAATCTATATATAGGATTTTTTTCATGTATGTATTTTACACTTTGACTAACAAGTCTGTAGGCAATGGATAGTAATAGAAGATAGAAATAAAACTCTATTTCTTAAAAATCTATTGATATCAAGAATAGCATTAAAATGTTAAAGAGATTAGATTAAATAGCAAAGAAGACTCTCCATGGTTATTGAGTTCTTGGTTTGATCTTAAATAAAAATTTATTATTGAAATTAATATTTGAAAATAATTTTATTTATTAAACATTATTTGAAGGATTTTGAAATATTATATCTTTTCTTGACTATCCTTCTATGAGAAATAACTGTCATTCTTGACTTATAAACTACTGAATTATGGTGTATAGATAGCTTAAAACATTTTAAATAAATTTGAGTTATTTATTTGAATAACTATAGATTTTACATTTTAAATTTTTTAATATTCTGTTCAAAAATTGAATCTTATTACACATTTTCTTTCAATTGATAAAAAAGTTGTCAATTAGTGTTTTAGGATTTTAAACTAATTTTTATGCATAAATGTAGATAAATATTAAGTATTATCAGAATCCAACCTACTTATATTATACAGGACTAAAAATATTTTACGAATAATTTAAGTTTTGTTACCCACATTAAACTTATAAGATCCAATCTAATGTAGGATAAATTTATTAATATTTTCACATTATGATAATCTTTTATCATTTATTCATCCTTGAAGCAAGCTTAAGCTTGTTGCAAAAAAAAGAAGAAAAAAAAAATCCTCCATTTTCTAATATTATACTATTTGAAATTTTTAATAATAGATACTGTATAATTTGGTTTCTAATTTTCTTTGTAAGATTCATTCAATTATATTGCAATTATAAAAAGCCAAAAAAAAAAAATCAAAGTACACTAAAGCTATTTCTTAATCTTTCCTGTTTGAAACACTCATACTAGAATATTTCATACTAGAATAGTTATATCAGAATATTATTTTTATAAATATTCTTCAATTCCAATTGAGTAATTTTTATTTTCACTACAATTAAAGGTCATATTTATTATTAAGGTATACAAAATTCAACTCAAACATATTAGTTTTTATTGCCAAAATAAAGTTGTAATATGATTTATGTACATAAGATTTTTGTAAAAAGTATTATATTAAAATATCCAAACAAATGTTATTCTTGTATATAATAAATAAAATAATTTAATATGATTAGAATTTTTATAGTATTAAAATTTAAATATTTTAATTATAGTGTTTTTTTAATTAAATTTTTTAATTAATTTATCCAGATCCTGAAATTGATTAACAGTATCTGTTATAATATACTATCCATGAATGGTAAAGGAAAATATATATACGACACACCAAATTGGTATTTTTTCGAATTTAAAGATACCAGTTTATGTACTTTGTTTTCATGCATATATAAATATATATATATATATTCTAATTATATAAAAATTTGATTATTATAACATAAAATAATTAGATATTGCATCAAACTAGATTTATTAAAAAAAGCTACTAATATTAAAGCTTATTTTTTTGAAGTGCTTTAATAAACATCTTTTTATCTAATATTAAGTACTAGAGATTTAAAGAAATTTGAAGTAATAACTTATAATTTATTCCAAAAATATTTTATATGCATAGTTTGTATTTATTTGCAATGAAGAAATAATCAAAGTTAGATCCTGAGGCTAAAAAAATTATTATTTTTAATTAAAAAAAATCAAACTTCCCGTTTCTTTAATTAAATAAACAATAATATTAAAAATTAAATTAAAATTCTTCTTTAATATACAATATTATCAAAAATCAGCTTTACAAGAATGCATTTTTTTTACAAATTGGTGCTTGTGTAGTTCTAAAAGTTTTTTTTATTATTATTTTTTTATTTTTTTATATTTATATAACTCAATCAAGCATTCCTTAATTGACTTTTTAAAATTTTCTTTGTAATTAGGTATAATAGTAACTATACTTGTGACAATTTTTTAAACAAATTCATATAGAATTCTAATTCTCTTGTTCTTTATTACTACACAAGTGATTTTATAACTACTGAGAAGTTTGCCTTTTAATGCTTATTTCTAACCAAATGAAACTGATGCACAAAGAATAATCAACTTATATGTAAATTAAAAAAACACCAAACATCAATTAATGATCTTGTAGCTATATCATATATCTTGATGCACACTGTGCCATTTTTTATATTTTTGCATAAGATATTATTTTCTACTAATATGGTTCTATCATCATATAAATTATAAATTTAAAATTAATATTTTTAAACATATATAAAATATAAAAAACTAGAATTAATAATCTATATATGTTTTTAAATTTATTAATTTTTATAGAAATGTAAGAATATTTTTTAAGTCTTCACTTTAATCTTTAAAACTTATTTTTTTACATAATCAAACTTTTTCTATGTTTTATCTTATTTTTTAATTATATATTATATTTTCAATATTTATAAATTTTTACATCTAACTTTAATTTATAAAATTAAGCTTTGAATTTTGATTTATATTTTTTCTTATTATTTCCTTTGTTTAATTTTTTAACCTCTCACAAATAGGATTTTATAATATTGGATGTAATTATTTTGTGTCTTTTCAATCTCATTGAAAGCAAGTGTGGCATCAATATCTTCTAACTTTATTGAATTATTTTTAAACAACAAAGTCATGATCAAATGTTCAAATGATAAAGACATGTTACATGATATGGCATTAGGTGCCAAATCTTTGATAAAGACATGTTACATGATATGGCATTAGTTTAGTTTAGTTAGTGGTTTTTCATCCATGGATAGTTTTTCCATTAGTTGACTTATTCATGTCAATTAGGATTTGACTACTTAAGTAGAGAAAAACTCTTGACTTGACATTCTTCTCAAGTCAAATCTTGTGATTGATTTTAAAAGTGAGAAAACTTGTTGTAAAGATTTGCTTGGCTATGGTGTTTTAGCCATTTTAGTAAAGCTTTAGGATTTCTCTTATTTTCACATTTTTATTCTTGGATTCTTTCTTTACGATTTCAGAGATAGCTTGATTTAGTTTGGTGTAGATTTCTAATCTTTTTCTATCATGTAAACAAAGATCATTACATACAACACATGAAATACTACCAACCAATTATAAAGTATGTAATTTAAACGAAATACAAATATACATCCAACACTAAATGCCTAGCTCCATCAGACCATATATATATAAAAAAAAATTGTTCTCTTAACAAAATCTTATTATTTAGTGAATAATCCTATATCTTTCTATTTTAGAGATAGTTGAAAGAGATGTTTTTTTATTGAAGCTTATACAAGACTACAAGATCTCTCTACACATTGCTAATTACATGATTCTTATCTAATTCTTCATTTGAATTTTGGTCAAGAACCATGGTTGCAAAATCTGATATTAAAGTCAAGTATGTGGTTGCTTGCCATCTAAAGTTTGCTTCTTGATCACAATTTCTATGCCACTAATCTTTGGTTAAGTTTTCTTTTAAAAGACATGGATAATGAGAAAGTCCATTAGCATCTAAATTGATAATGTTTGCCCAATGGACAACCTCAAAGTTGTATTTTTGAAGCAACAAAGCCCATCTTGCAAGCTTGTCTGACTACATAAGCCACTTCAAAGGTTGATGGTCAATTACCAATATAAAATATTGACCATATAAGTAAGATTGAAAGTGAGCAATGATCCAAATTGCTACAAAAGCTTCTCTTTTATAAGATGAATAATTTAACTTTGCATTATTATTACTTTTAAAAGAAAATACAATGACATATTTCCATCTTACATCATCTTTTTGTGTCAAGACTACTCCCAATCCTATTGCACTTCAATCTGTGTGTAGTTAGAAAGGTCTATTGGCATCTAGATAAAAAAAGTACTAGAATTGAATCCAATGCTACATTGATAATGTTATAATTTTTAATTTTAAAATTAATATTTTATAGTGAATTGGACAATAACCTCCATACATCCACTTCTTTGTTCAACTGTCAAAAACATCCTTCTTTAAAGGCATGATTGTAGTACAAGCTTATTCTCCATTAGAAAGCTCAATGAAATATGTAGCCAATAATTCTTGGTAACAAGCTTAAATACTAGCTTTTTCTAAGGCACTAAGCTTATAAGATTGTTGAAAGATTGAATAATCATCTTCCAATTCGATATGAATATGTTTTCTTTTATAAATTTTAAGATCTTCAAGATTAAAAGCAAAATTAATTGTGATACAAGCAAATAAAAGCTTGTATCCTTTGTACTTCAACATTAGTAAGATGTGGCCCTAACTTTAATGGCCAATCATTAAACTTTGTAGTCTCTTTTTTTTTTCAATAAGGCACTACTACATGTGTCAAAGACATGAATCTCAAAGAAAGAAAATCCTCAATATACTCTTGTGTCACTAAAAAGAACTAAAAAGATACTCAAAGATGATGTAATATTGAAATAGAATGGCTATTACCAAAAACAAGAAGACTAGAAAGACTTGAAACAAGAATAAGGACTAAAAAGACATTGATAAGAATGAAAAAGGCTTCATTCTTGCCTCCATATATACTCTTAATTAAGAGCTATGTGGCGATGTCCTATAAGACCTCCAAAACATGTTGACTTTACAAGACACGTATCTTAACTTGCAAGGCAAGTTTTTTATATGTGGGCCACATAGTTAGCTTGTTCTACAAGCTACCAACATGTGATTAACTTGTTCATGAAGTTTCTAACCTATCAATCAACTATAAATATATGTAAAGTCAAAGCAATGTCTATAAAGTTTCTAGGAAGCTCTTCAAGAAGGTCCTATGAAATTAATCTATTTTTATTTACTTTTATTTATTCTTACTTAATCATATAAATATTTATTAGAGTACTTATGTATGTCCATGACATTACCCTCTTCCCTTTTAGGAAGAAGTTTGACAATGAGCGATCTTCATATGTTTAAGAAATCCAAAATGCATCAAATTATATTTGCCACATATTCCAAACTTTGTTCTCTTTGAAGATGGTTGATAGGCACTTTCAGCCTCCAACAGTATCCTATACTAGAGAGAGAAGACCACCCTATTATTTGATCATTGTTGATGCTTTCATAACTTTTTTCAAATAAAATATTTAGAATACTGTCAAGTGTTGTTTCTATCTCTAATAAAATTATCAAACATTGGGAGTCTCTTCCAAGATTGTGATACCAAATATGTTGTATCTCGCCATCTATTCAAGGAAGAATATGTTATTATTATAGATCTTTATCTTGATTTCATCATCTTAAAGATTGTGACAATCACAATGTCTTGTCTCGTAAGTCCGTAAATAAAAGCTTTTAAGTTGAATCTACTAGTTGTTGATTCTCTATCTCCTTAAATACATAGAAGCTACAAAATAGGATAGAAAGTAGAGTGTTATCTTTTATTCATCTTTTTTCTTTTATAGCAAAGATTTATTATTTTCTATATTGATTTTAATAGATATCATTGATGAAAAGCTTCAACTCTCTTTGTTGTATTTGCAAGATTCTTTGCTGGCTTCTATGTGTATTCACCAATATCATATCTATGCCAATGAATAAGATATTCCAACCTATTTCAATACTACCTTAAATCTAAGACTTCTTCTACTTTAAATTCTTGATTATTATCTATTTTTATAGAAGGAGGTGGTATTTGTCTTTTTTCCAAGATATTCATTGGTTTATATGGCTCAAAAAGAGACACATAAAATACAAGGTAGATCTTTATAGATTTCAGTTGATATAATCAATAAGCAATAAGATTGACTTATTTACTCATAAAAAAGATCCAAGCTTATAATAGTCCAACTTATGACAAAGATAAGTAGACTTGATATTATAACGAAGTAACCATACCTTGTTACGTACATTGAATTATGGTTGTTCCTTGTGATAGGTATCTGCAATAATTTTTTTATTGCTCTTGAGCTCCTTTTAATTGCACCTTTATTGTTGCATGTAGCTTAAACAAACAATTTGCCAAATCTTCCACTGCATGATTATCAACTTTTGAAAAGTCAAAAGTATCAAGTTGTAGATAATAACCATAGTTGAAAAAAAAAGGTATTTTTTGGGTAAAAAAATATATCAAATTATTGTATACAAACTCTGCCAATGGTAAAAGAATTATCCAATCATCTTGATAATAATTGATCATATACCTCAAGTATTGCTCCAAAATTTGATTCACCTATTTTTTTTGCCCATTAGTTTGAGGATGAAAAGCCAAAGAGAATTTTATATCCACCTTTAAAATCTCAAAAAAGATTCTCTAAAATCTTGATACAAATTGAGTCCACCTATCTAATATAATATTTTTAGACAATCCATGATAGTGATAGATGTAGTTAAAAAAAAAAACTTAGCAATTTCTTCACTTGTAATAGATTTTGTATATAGTAAAAAATGTATCATTTTCATAAAATGATCTACTACCACAAACATAAAATCATACTAATCTGAGAGTAGAAGATCCATGATAAAAGCCATAGAAATGAAAGACCATGGTTGTTTTGGAATAGGTAATGGCTGAAGAAGTCTATAAATTTGATGGCAAGGAATTTTGGATCTTGAATAAATATGATATGATTGTACAAAGTCTTTGACTGCCTTCCATATTTGAAGCTACCAAAAATCTCTCAATATAAGCTCCAAAGTCTTATTGTATCTAAAATATCAAGTTGTTAAAGAGTCATGATAAGTTTAAAGAATATGTAATTATGCCCCACTATTTGTAATATATAATCATTCCTCAAAATAAAGTAGGTTGTTATTAAACTGAAACTTGGAAGTATTATGAGATTTAGAAGAATTATTCTTAATATTATAGATAAGAAGATCAAAAGATGTACTCAATTGAATTTGCTTAACAAAGATTGAATCAACAATTAATGTTGATTTTGTTGCTCAAAGGTGAAAATGTTTTGACTTCAAGAAAATTATTCTTTGTTAATTAAAAAATTCATCTCCTTCTTTTGATGCAAGATAAGAATGTCTAAAAAGGATGTTTGATAAACCTTCTTGTTTTCCAAGTCAATAAGTCATCTTCATAAGGACATGCTTCAACAAGCTTGGCAATAATTTAAAATACATATTGGCATAAAATACTTGAGGTTCTTGTAATCTGTATATACGATGACTAAACTCAAGGCGCCTTCTAAATAATGATGCCATTCTTGAAATGAATCCATGATTAAAAAGAAATCTTTGTCATGGATCTCATAATTAATCTTAACTGCTAAAAAGTTTTTAGAATGGAAAGCTACTAAATAGAGTTTTTCATCTGCTTCTATTTGTGATAATATTGCACTCAAGGCAAAGTCTAATACATCTATTTTCATAAAAAATATCTTAAAAAAGTCAATACAATATAAGATTATTGCAGAAGTAAACTCCTTTTTAAAACATCAAACGATGCTTTGGCTTTTTTACTCCACTCAAATTTAACTTAACAAGTCAAACGTATAAGTGGAGTTGCAACTTGAAAAGAAATCTTAATGAAGATTCAATAATAGTAGGCAAAGTACAAAAAATATTGCATGTCTCTTATTCTTCTTGAAATCGTCCAATCTATGATAGTCTTGACCTTCTTTGGATCCATCTTTAGTCCTTCATTAGAAATGATGTATCTTATAGAATAAGTAAATAAACTTTGTGGTAAGTTACTGGTTGGTTATTGACAACCTTGAGAATTAGACTTATGGTTAGGCAGTTTAGTTGGTAACAATAGGTTGTTTATAGAATAAATGGTTAAGAATTCAAAGGATCATAATATTTGGAATCCACTGGCCGATGGATCATCTTTTTGGTAGGATAAATAGGTTGAGGAAAGTAAGCCGAGAGCCAGACTGTGAGAGTCGTAAGCCGAGAGCTAGACTGTGAGAGTCATAAGCCGAGGGCCAGACTGTGAGAGTTGTAAGCCAAGGGCTAGACTATGAGAGTTCTAAGCTGAGGACCAGACTGTGAGAGTCGTAAGTCGAGAATCAGACTGTGAGAGTCGTAAGCCAAGGTAAGCTTGGTGCTACCTCTTTGTTTTCTTTATTATTTGCTTATGAAGAATTGTGATTGAGAGAAGTATTGTTGAATTGATAATCATAGAATGGATTATGGATTGAATTAAGATGGAAGTAGTAAGTCTCGGTGTTTTGTAGTTTGATACTTGATTTCAGATAACCAGAATACAGTCAATTGTGACACTAATAGACCTAATTCATATAACTAGTCTTTCTCCGTGTTTGAACCCACCTCTATTAGTTCAATTGTTTTGATACTGAAGCTTGAACACAACAAGAACAACATTTTGGCACTGCTGCCAGAGAAATGATAACAATATGAAATGTTAGAAATTGATTGTATGAGAGATGGAATTATATATTGAATGAGAACGTGAAAAGAACCAATTTTAGGGTTACAAATATGTGAGTTATAATTCAAGGCAGTATTAATTTTGCTAGGAAGAATGAAAGATTATGAGTAATAATTATGAAGGGGAGGATTATCAAAGAATTAATTGACAAGCGAAAGAAAGACAAGAGTGATTATGCATAAGAAATATCCTACGGGAACGACAAAAAGGAATTGTAGGTCCATGAAAAACCAAAGGAAGAAAAATTCAGATTCAAATAGTAAGGAGACCAATGATAACATCAATGGCCGCGAGAGTGCCAGAAGTACCAATTGTAGTATAAATGGGAGTAGTAGGAGACGAAACTACAAGTGTGGCACCATTACCTACTTTTAGTGGTTGGTCGGGCTCTGATCTCGATCACCATATATCTCAATTCTTGACAGCCTGTGTGGCTAATAATGGTAGAATTAAAGATATTTGGTTGAGATGGTCCCAGTAATTTTAAAAGATACAGCTTTTGAATGGTATATTCGGCAACGAGTGGGTAGATTTTCCAATTGGGAGGCCTTGAGGAATGCCTTCCTAACTCATTTTAGACCAATTGGATTTAAAGATCAGCTTTGAGAAAGTTTTATGAATAACAGGATATTTGTAAGAGAATTCGTAGAGTTCTATTATGGCCAGATTGTGGATATACTTCGTAAATGGTCAAATAATCAAATGCCAGATGCGTTTATATTATCGATATTAATCAATGGTTTGCATCCACCAGAATTGAAAATGTTTGTAAAAGAGGCTCGACCAGCTATGGTAGAGGCATCGTTGGCACGAGCAAAGGTATGGGAAGAATGTCATTATGACCAATTGTTAATAGTGGGGGCCACGATGATTCTAAGTTCAGAAGCCAACAAATACAACCGAGAAATATGTCGATGGGTAATTATCCACAAATGGCTGCCTCCAATGTAAAGAATGTTATATTGCAACAATTAATTAATGCTACACCACTCCAAGCAATAGTGCCAATAATGATGACACCTTATTTTACATCACCAACCATCAACAATCGGAGTTGTTTACAAATGCGACTATTAAAGATCTAAATGAAGCCTTGTTATTAAATCTAACAAAGAAGATGGAAGAATTGGCTACGAATTTAGCTAAAGATAAGGAAAAATGACATAAGCCTTCTAATACGAGACCTAATGTATGGTATAATAATTATAAGGAACAAGGTCATTTTGATACGGAATGTCCATCATCCAGACAAACGGGTGTTCAATGTATATTTTGCGAAAGAAAGCACTCTACCCAAAATTGTTGGCATTTACAAAAGCAACAACAATTCAATAATCAGACCATGATTCCATCGACTTAGTGGAAAGTCAATCAAATTCAAACAGGAAATACATATAAATGGAATGGAAATCGAACTAATCCAAAAAATGAAACATTCAATAATTTTTAAAGTTCCAATTTTAATCAGGGGTGTGCATCAAACCCCCACAACTACGGGAAGGAGCAGCAAAGATAATAGCAATATGCTCCACTTGCGTCATCGAACCAAGTACCATCCATACAAACGGTACAACCAAGAACATTTTCTAATCCTACATGAAACAAGCTTAATAGATATATACCAGTGGAGACATCTAATATGCCAGATGGAGGTGCAAGAAGTCCACTTCGTTGTTTTTATTGCAGACAGATTGGTCATTATGTGAGTGAATGTCTCAATCTTAAAGCCAATGAGAATTATATACCAGTATGTGTAAATTATAAGCAATCGAGATATACTTATCAATAATATAATGCTTCGTTCAATTTCAATAATCAAGATCAGCAGATCCAAAGCCAAAGAAAAATGGAGGAGATAAATCAAGGTCAAGATTCACCAATTCATCGGATAGAAGTAATCCAAGCTATCCATACAAGAAGTCAGCAAAAAAAGAAAGAATCAATTCAATATTTTGGTGTTCCTGAAGCGAAGGGCCAATTGGACCCAATTATAGGGCCATCCAATCCAGGTCCGGACATGGGCTCCTTACTCAGTATAAGACTTGAATTGGTTGTGCACCCTAATAAGGTATCAATTACGGAGGCTTCGGTTCCGTGTCGAGCTGTTCTATTTACTACACAGTTTTGGAAAACATCCTTTTCATTGAAAGATCTTCTAAGAAGTATGAATTTCAATGAACCAATATCAGCCCAATTGGGATAACAATCTTATCCATTGAAAGAAATGATTTTACAAGCTTTGTCAAATTTAGTTCCAATAGCTTTACCAATTTCCAATATAGAGAAAACTAATTTACCTGCGTCAGCGTCTAAGACTGGGAAGAAGAAACGGACATTGGAAATTACTACTAATACAAAACTATATGATATTCTAAAAGATTTGGATACCATATAGTCCATGATCTCTATGAAGCAACTATTGGCGGTAGCACCTGAGTACCAAACTATCTTGAATTCCTCATTAATTCGTCGCAGATCTTAAAATATAGAAATCTGAAAAGTAAGTTTGAATCTCAATCTGGGTGCACCATCGATTGATGTCTCAATTGATAGAGTGTTAGTATCGGGAGTGCAAGTAGATAGATGATCTAGTGTAAATCTTATGAATATTACTACAATGGAGGAGTTGGATTTGGATCACTTATTGCCTACTATAGTAGTTTTGAGAATGACTAACTCTAATCGAGTTAAACCTATGGATATTTTATGAAGTATTGATACAGTAATTATGGGAATTACCTATAAAATTCATTATATTATTTTTTGATTATGAAGCTCTATATTGTCATATCCAATTTTATTGAGATGATCATGGTTGTATCAAGCTAAAGCTCGAAATGACTGGGACCACGGTACATTGATAATTGGAAAAGGTAATGATGAAATTGTACTTCAAATGTACCCTGTCCAATATCATGGAGAAATTCAAGTTGTCAGTTCAAAATTCACTTCGGATTGTGAAGATGAGTCTATAGAAGAAGAAATTAGTACATCTGTCCTAATTTATACTGATACAAGGCAAGTTGTGGAGTACACTGGAATGAACTATCACTACAACGGATCAGGAGAGTACTTAATTCCTCCAGATGTTATTGACGATTCTGATCATATGATTGCATATTGGATAAATAGATAGGATGTTAATCACGTTAGTATTATTGAACTGGAATTGGAAAGTTCTAATGTGTTGAATTTTATGAAAGATTTTAGAATAGAGCAGAACATTATTTTGGAGACTAGTGAAATTCCACGATGTCAACCAATTAATTTAGGTATAGGAGAGGCTCTCCAAATCATCCAGATTTATGACAATATAAAAAGCGAAGAGAAAGAAATTTGGATGGATTACTTTTTACGACATAAAACTACTTTTACATGGTCATATGTAGATTTGAAAGGAATTCCAGCTGAAGTTTGTGAGCATCAATTTATATTGGAGGAAAACGCTACACCAGTACGCCAAAGACAACATCGACTCAATCTAAAATACTCACTTATGATAAAAGAAGAATTAGATAAACTCTTGGAGGTTGGATTTATCTATCCGGTTCCTTTCAGTGAATGAGTTTCAACAATTGTTATGGTACCGAAAAAGAATGGAAAAGTTTGTATTTGTTAAGATTTCCAAAAATTAAATGCGGCTACCAAGAAGGATTATTTTTCTTTACCATTCACGGATAGTATATTGGATGTTGTCGTTGATCATGAATGTTATTCATTTCTTGATGGATTCTCCGGTTATAATCAAGTTAAGATTACAAAAGAAGACCAGTTAAAAACTACTTTTACTATGGATTGGGGGACCTTTGCCTATAAGGTTATGCCGTTTGGACTTTATAATGCACCAACTACATTTCAAAGGATAATGACGTAAGCATTCCAGGATTATCTACAAACTTCAATGGAAATATTTTTAGATGATTTCTGTATATTTAGTACGAGAGCAAGGCATTTAGAATGTCTAGGTCAATTTTTGAATCAATATGCCAAATATGGAATTTCTTTAAATTTGGAAAACTACCAATTTGGTATGCCTTTTGGTAAATTTTTGGGTCATATAGTTTTGATGGCAGGCATTGCTATAGATCCGAATAAAATAAAGATTATAGTAGAATTAAAGCAACAAGACACTGTTACGGGTGTTCAAGCATTTGTCGGCCATGTCAATTATTAACGATGATTTATCTATCTATTTGCAATTATATGCCTTTCCTTGACAAATCTCTTGAAGAAACCACCAACCAATGGGACTAGTCCATTTTGGACAAAGAAATGTACAATTGCATTCGAAACATTGAAATAGAAATTGGTTTTAGCACCAATATTGGTGGCACCTTATTAGACAAAACCATTCCAAGTTTATGTGAATGTATCTAATGTTGCGATTGGTTCTGTGCTAAGCCAGAAAGATGATCGGGGTTTTGATCACCCTATTTATTATGTAAGTGGTCAATTAGTAGCAGCTAAAAGAAATTATACAAAAATCAAACAAGAAGCATTGAGGATGATTTATTTTGTACAAAAGTTTTGACATTATCTTCTTAGTTATAAATTTGTTTTCTATGTCGACCATCATGCTTTAAAATATATGATTAATAAGCCTCAATTGAGTGGTCATATTGTACGATGGATTTTACTCTTGCAAGAATTTTACTTTATTATTCAGGTAAGATCAAGAAAATCACATTCCAATGCGGACCATTTATCTCGATTATCCAGTATATTTGGTAATAAATCCATTAACGATGCACTACCCAATGCGAAACTGTTTGTAGTAGATGTAATTACTCTAGAATATAGTGAAATAATTCAATACTTGACATTTCAAACCTTCTCATCCAATTTCAATAAAAAGCTTAAACAACACTTAATATTAAAATGTACACCTTATACGATGATTGGTGAAGCTTTATATAAATAAGGTAAGGATGGAATTTTGCAATGCTGTATTTATCAGACTGAAGTGCATAATATATTGGAAGGTTGCTACTTGGACAGTTGTGGTGGATATTTTACGGAGGACAGCACAGCTCATAAAGCTTTATAGGCTGGTTATTGGTGGCCAACAATATTTGTAGATGCCCACCAATTCATCCGTCATTGTGATCCATGTTAGAGAACAGGTCGACCTACTTGAACTTTAGCAATGCCATTGGTATCAATTCTGGCTCAAGCACCTTTTGAAAAATAGGAAATTGATTTTGTGGGACCAATTGCACCAACCTCGAGAAATAGACAAAAATGGTATATACTGGTAGCAACAAATTATGTAACAAAATGGGCTGAAGCCGTAGCTACAAAAACCGATAGTGCAAGTACAGTAGTAATCTTTTTGTATAAAAATATTATTATACGATTCGTCTACCCATGAGAATTGGTTAGTAATCGATGAACTCATTTTATAAATAGTACAATCGAAGCACTCATGGCTAAATAAGAGATAAAACATCGAAAGACTACACCATATCATCCTAGAGCCAATGAAAAAATAGAAAAGACTAATAGAATTTTATGTAAAATCTTAACAAAAATACTTTTAAGAGCGGGAACAGATTGGGACACTAAGTTATTTGCAGCTTTATGGGCATACTGTACTGCGTTTAAAGTTACTACCAATGCTACCCCTTTCTAATTGGTTTATGGCTAGGAAGCAATATTACCTATTGAATTGGAAGTCCAAAGTTTATGAATTGCTATAGATACTAGATTGAGAGATCAGGATTCATTACGACACCGTTTAGAAGAATTGAAAAAATTGGATGAAACTAGAACCAATGCATTAATGATAATAGAAACTACATAAAAACGAAGGAAGACTTATTATGATAGTAAGCTTAGACCAAATGCTTTTATGCCAAATGATTTGGTACTTCTTTATGATAGTCGATTTAAAAAAAATTTAAGAAAATTTCAAGTTTGATGGCATAGGCCATATTGAGTTATTGAAGGATTTCCAAATGATTTAGTATAATTGGAAGATTTTATGGGTACTAAATTTACAACACGGATCAATGGCAATCAGCTTAAACTTTACTATACATAAACCCAAGATGAGTTTTCTCTTACAAAAGGGGGAGTCGACCCAATTAATTGGACCATAGTAAGAAGTAGGAGGGAGGTTCTTGACAAGCATCATGTTTTCTTTTGTGGTTAAGGAGAAGATGGTGAACATGGTATCTGAGAAAGTAAGGATTGAGACTGATTGGAAGGAATGGCAAGAATAGCTGCAGGTAGAGGTTGCGATGGTACAGACTAAACTAGCCACAATATCAAAAGAGGCTAATAATTTAGTGCAAACCAATACGCTAGTTTCAGCAATAACACCTTCAGAGATACCTTTGAAACCGACAGAAGAATGACAGAAGATGTTAGAGGAGCATAACAACCAAATTGCCCGACGTGAGTCTCTGGTATGGGAATTGGATTTGTTGAATGAAGATCTGATAATGCGTTGTCGAGGTAGAGAGAGTTTTGCCTCAAGAAAGCACTGGGCTTCTGGCTCTCACTAATTGCTCAATCAAGCTTAAAATAAGGAAATTCTAATTTTATATATATAAGTTCTCTTTTTGGGACAATTACACCAAATAATTAAGTCTTAAATAATCAACAACATCCAAAATATGGTAGAAGTACTCTAAAACCTTATATATCGTTGTGTGGAAATTCTCGCGAACCTCAACACCTCATAACTCTTGATCCAACCGTCCAAATAAGATCAAAATTTACATGAAGTACTGATATGTTGTTATTAATTTGTACAACACATTTCAACCGCAAATTCGTCGCAAATCATGAGATATCTTCAAAACCCTAACAATCGCTTCAATCCCTAATCTTTACATACCCGCGTACAATTTTCTTCATATCTCACAAATCATAAGTCCAAATGCCACGAAACTTGTATAGATAGCTTCTTAACACAAATGTTTACATTCTCCTAAAGTTTGAGCCAAAATTTCGTTCGAAAACTCAAGTTATGGCTCCTAAAACTACTTTAAACAAAACCGCTCACTTACTGCCTTTGATTTGAATGCACTGTCTTTAACTCCCTATAACTCCTTCACATAAACTCCAAATGCAAAATTTCCTTCGCAAAAGATATATGTCTTGAAGTTGCCCTTCCAGCCGCACCTTTTGATCTCCAAAAGCTTCCGTAAGACTCCTCTTAAACTCAAAAGAGTAACAGTAGGTCTCAAATTGACACCTTAACTTCAAACGGCTATAACTTATTCACCCTGACTCCAAACTCTATAAAATTTGCACAAAAATTGTAGTCAAAACCCTAAACTTTACAACTCTCACCTCTGATTTCCTGATGGCCTCTTTGAAGTCGCTGAAACCCTTATCAAGGTCGCAGGCAGCCTCCTAAAAGTCCATTGGGCATGGATTTCGACCAATGGGGATGAAGATCCTTATTTCTACCTTCATCCAACCATGCCTTGGTTTCATCCCTCCCAATTAACCTCCTATTAGTTTAAATCTTCATCTTTAGGCCCCTCTCTCCTCTCAAGGCTTCATACTTAACATTAAGGTTCTATAACTTTTATTTACTATAATCAAACTAAGTAAGGAAAACAAAATAAAGTTTTTTCATACCAACTCTTTTTAATTTAATCTATTATCCACTCTAACATACATTTAGATTTATTAAAATTTAATGTGTTCTAACTAATTTTTACATACTATAAGCATTTATACTACGACAGCATTTGGATAGAGAACACTTGAATACCGAGGTAGACAACAAAGATGTAGCAAAGGAGAAGGTCACCAATTGAAAGGGTGGTAAGCCAAGGCCATTAACTGAAGAAGCCAACACTGCTACGTCTTTATAAGTTGAAACTAAATAATGTTTGCAAGGATGCTACACAATTAGGAGTGGGGCTATATAGAATAGGTAAATAAACTTTGTGATAAGTTACTGGTTGGTTATTGACAACCTTGAGAACTAGACTTATGGTTAGGCAGTTTAGTTGGTAACAATAGGTTGTTAGTGGAATAAATGGTTAAGAATTCAAAGGGTCATATCATTTAGAATCTGCTAGCCGATGGATCATCTTTTTGGTAGGATAAATAGGTTGAGGAAAGTAAGTCAAGAGCCAGACTATGAGAGTCGTAAGCCGAGAGCCAAACTAAGAGAGTCATAAGCCGAGGACCTGACTGTGAGAGTCGTAAGCCGAGAGTCAGACTATGAGAGTTCTAAGCCGAGGGCCAGATTGTGAGAGTCGTAAGTCGAGAGTCAAACTGTGAGAGTCGTAAGCCAAGGTAAGCTTGGTGCTACTTCTTTGTTTTCTTTATTATTTGCTTATGAAGAATTGTGATTGAGAGGAGTATTTTTGAATTGATAATTGTAGAATGGATTATGGGTTGAATTAAAATGGAAGTAGTAAGCCTCAGTGTTTTGTAGTTTGATACTTAATTTCTGATAGCGAGAATACAGTCAATTGTGATACTAATAGACCCAATTCATATAACCAGTCTTTCTTCGTGTTCGAACCCACCTCTATTAGTTCAATTGCTTTGGTATATTGAAGCTTGAACACAACGAGAGTAACATATCCTAAGAAGTCAACTTAAATAGTATAGAATATATACTTTTCTAACTTTGCATATAATCTTGCATCTCTAAGTTTTTGTAACATACAACAAATATAGACTTCATTTTTTTTTGTATTTTTAGAGTAGATTAAGGTATTGTCTAAATAATAGACAATAAATTCATTAAGAAACTCACAAAAGATATCATTCATTAAATGTTAAAGAGTAATTGGTGCATTCGTGAATTCAAAATGTATGATATTATATTCAAAATATATTCATACCTAATTCAAAATGCAGTTTTATAATCATCTCCTTCATTAATATGTAGCACATTTTATAGTCCTTGTAAATCTATTTTTACATAAATCTTTGCTTGATTCAATTTGTCAAGAAGTCCTAAAATCAAAGATAGAAGTTACCTATTCTTAATGGTGATCTTATTGAGTCCTTGATAATCTACACACATCTACAAAGATTTATCTTTTTTCTTCACAAATAAGATAGGAGCCCTGATTGGAGATTTAGAATGACATATGAAATTCTTAGTTAGATTTTTATTAATGTAATCCTTGAGTGCAACCAATTTATTTTGTGATAGGCTATAGATTGGTCCAAATAGTGGTTGAAATGCTTTGTGAAGATTAATAGAACAATCATAATGACAATGCTATGGAAGAATATCTGAATTCTTCTTTTCAAAAACATCTTAGAAATCTTGATGCTGATTAGGAATACCACTTGATATCTTCTCACCATAAAAAATGGGCATGGCATATAAAAAAAAGGATAATCCTTCTTTTGTGACATGCATAAAAGCTTTTGGACTTAGAAATATATAAGTTTAATATATCCAAATTATGATAGTACATATACTAGACTTATATATTTCTACTTCATTAACAAGATTTTGGATTAAACTATTAAAAAAATTAAGATTATAAAAAATCTAATTTATCTTAAGATTATATTTTTTTAACCAAGATAATCCTAAAATAAATATTGTATTACATTAAATATTATGATGCTATTATGATCTTTAATTGCTACAGCTAAAGAAACAATCTCATATGTAATATCTCCAAAAGATAGCAAACGACCATCTATGAATTCTACATATATAGGTTTAGTTTTTTTGACTAACAATATCTCTTATTTTTTGACAAAATCTTCGTCTATAAAATAGGCTAAGGCTCGTGAATCTAACAAAGCTAAGACTTTGTGATTTTTTGGTCCTAAATAAACTTCTATTATAAAATAAGGTGAAAGATCTGAGAAAAGAATAAGACCTTTATTAAGAATTATGCAAGATTCTAGCCGCACGGTCCCTATTGTAGCTAAGAAACTTATTTTTTGACACCTCATCATTTTTAGTAACCATGCTTTTTATTTTATAATTGTATTGTTTCTTTAGAAAATATTGAATAGTGCATTTAGCTTCTCCATAATATAAGCATTAGTCCTCTTGATGTTGTCGATTCTTTTCTTGCTTTGTGAGAAATTTAAAATGTATCGTATCAATTTGTATTGCTTTTGGCCTTGATAAATAAGTTTATTAAAACTTAAGAGCTTCTATCATTATTTGATTTGTTCTTCTTTAGACATATTTTTGTTCTTGATATCTTTCAAATAATCAATTGCCACATACAATGGCTTAAGCAATAAATTATTCCAAAGATTTTATCTTTGACATTATCCTTCAATCCATATCAAAATTAATTGATAAAGGCTTTGTCATTCCAGTCCACATTACAATCGAGGTTTTGGAATTTAGCAATATATATATTAGCTGACTGTGATTTTTTTTATAAAGATAAGAACTTGATCTTTGCTACTTTTTCTTGATTACTTTCTCTAAATGTGGCTAAAAATGCTTCTAAGAATGAATTCAAATCATAAAGGAGTTACGAATCTTTTTGTGTTAAAGGTGTAAATCAAGAAAGAACACTTCTTAATAGAAGTGCACCTATGAATCTGACTTGAGTAAATCCAATGTGGTTTTGGAAATGATACAACCTTAGAAAAAACTTGACCTATTGCAAAAGTCATTGAAATTTTGATCTTGTTCCATGAAACTTTTTAGGCATACTAATTCTTGTCCCAATCACATTTGTAGAAGTAAAACTTTATGGATTTGGTTGTGAGGTCGATCTACTTGCTTCTTTCAACTACACAACTTCTTAGTGCAAACTTTGAACTTCTTCCATAGATTTAGGCATGGTACTTCCATGATTCACGTTGAAAATATATAAGATTTCCACTCTTAAAGTATTAATTAGCTCATGAAGATTTGCAATAGTTGCAAATCTATTCTCACTTGTACTAGAAGTAGCATCCATAATCTTTCCTTCAATAAAAAATTCAAACAAATCCAAAATGTTAAATTAGAGGAAGATAATCTATAATCTCTAATAAGAAATTCCACAAAGAGGGATAATCTATTCTTTTTAAGGAAAAAATTAGTATTAAAAATAAGATTTTTTATTTAAAGATAGATAGTTCGTAATCTTCAAAATACAACAATAGAAGTAAAGTAATCCACTCACTTTTAAAACAAGACAAAAATACTAAGTTAGTACTCTTGTCAAAATGTCAAAGGCATAAATCTCAAAGAAAGAAAATCCTCAATACACTCTTGTATTATTAAAAAGAACTAAAAAGTCACTCAAAGATGATATAATATTGAATTAAAATGGCTATTGCTAAAAACAAAAAGACTAGAAAGACTTGAAATAAGACTAAAGACTAAAAAGGCATTGATAAGAATGAAGAAGGCTTCACACTTGCTTCTATATATATTCTTAATTAGGAGCTATGTGGCGATGTCTTATAGGACCTCCAAAACATGTTGACTTTATAAGACATATATTTTAATTTGTAAGATAAGTTTTCTATATATATGCCAAATAATTAGCTTATTCCGCTATTATGATATAACACAACTAATAGGTGAAAGAGTGTGGAAATTATTATAATGTAGGAGATCTTACTTCAAAGTATTAGAAAAAATTATCTTAAGAAATATAGTTGATAGTCAAAAGGATAGTAAAACTAAAAGGTATCAATGCTCCCTTTTCAGAAAGGTGACTTCTACTTACTTTATAGGACCATAAATAAGGCAAAACAAAGTAGATTGGAAAAATAAATAATATAGGCATCTTTAAGAGGAAGTTAAGAGTAAATTCTAGCAAAATTTACTTAGAAAAATTAGACATTGATATCTGGAGAGGGCCAGTTATGAACTAGGATCGAAATCAGATCCTAAGGCACAAAATTGAATCTTGACGATGACTTCAGGGTTCTTTTGCAAATCAAAGAATAGAATTTGATAGCAAACTGAGTAAGATTTTTATGAGCATTATATTTGAGAAATTTGGATTTGTAATGACTTTGTAAGAACTTTACAAAATTAAGTTTATTTTTGGATGACTTGGATTTTATGAAATAAAACAGGGTTGATATTTCTAGTGATTTCAAGAGTTTTGTAATAGATCTACTAATGAAATTTTGTAAGTTAATGGTCATAGTTGTGTTTAATATATATTGTGAATCTTAGCTCAATCTAACGGTTGAATTAAGGATTATTGAGGTTTAAGTGAGTCAAGGTCTAAGAAAGTAGAATTTTAGGTCTATTGAGGATTTTTAAGATTTCTTGCAATCTACTAATTGGATTAGAGTAAAATTTATGTAAGAGAATATTAGACTTATTTTTCTATGTATATGAAAATTTTGAGATAAATCGAATGGTGAAAAAGAGAGATGTTGGCTCTATGAGATTGGTATTAAGATCGGAGAAGGAGGTCGGCCAATATCCAAGCACGTTTTTGAGGCTATCATCTATTTAATAAAACCGATCTCTTTCAAAAAATTTTATACTTATTGTCAACTTAATTGTTGAAAAGAATGCAAATTTTGAGTTAAGATCAACGGTTCATTTATTAGTAATTGAGGTCTAAATCTATTGTAGGAATTATTAGGATTTGATTTAGTATTTAGGATTTGGTTAGGATTTGATTTAGGATTAGGATTTGGTTAGGGTTTGATTTAGGATTAATATTTGATTAGGATTTTATTTAAGATTAGGATTTGGTTAGGATTTGGTTTAGAATTAGGATTTGGTTAGGGTTTAATTTATGATTAGGATTTAGTTAAGGATTTAGGATTTGTATCAAGGACATACACTAAGAAGTTGTAAAAGATTCTAGAAGATTCTAGAGAAGCTTTGTAGTTTGTAGAAGCTACTTAAGAAGTTTTTAAGCTTGTGGAAGCTGCTTGAGAAGCTTCTTAGCTTATAGAAGCTGCTTGAGAAGCTACCTAACTCGTAGAAGTTGCTTGAGAAGCTTCCTAGTTTGTGGAAGCTACTTGAGAAGCTTCCTAGCTTTTAGTATATATAAGAGCCAAGACTGAGGGGATCCTCAGTCTCGACAATACATCTCTTGGAGCTCTAGCTCACCTCTCTAGTGTTGTTCATATACTCATCTGATTAATCTAGTTCTTGTCAATTCTTCTTGAGCTTCTTGTTTAGATTTTTAGTCAGTATTCTAAATTTGTGATAGTGTGTCGAGACTACACTCATCTTTTATATCAGAGCTAGTTCTTTCTTGTTAGAATGTGGATTATCCCTCTGTTTGAAGATGTTGGTATTTTAGAGGTTGCAAATTACCCTCCTTTAAATTGATATTTCTTCTATTATAATATTAGAGTCTTATCTTTCTTGGAGAGAGTAGATTACCTCTCTTCTTGAAGGTTTTAAGGCATTTTAGAGGTTGTGGAGTATCCTCCACTAAACCAATACTGCCTTTTTATAGAGTCATTTCTTTTCTTCTCTTAGAATGGCCAGAGGTCAAGATATTAGTATGGCTGAAAGTTCGGAGTCCAACTTGGACGCCATTATGAATGTTCTTGCTATATTATTACAGAGAACTGTAGAGATTGAAGAAACCATTGCAAGACTTCATAATGATGGAGCATCTGGGATGACACAATTAGGGATTCACCAGCCTTAAGCTTCAATACTAAGAGAAGTAGCTTTGCCTCTAATTTAACAAGGACCATTGGTCTTATAATGAAAAGAGCCTCGAATTAGCTTTTCAGACAGGTTCGATGGTATGTGTTCCAAGTTTCGAGGTTTTGTCAATCAAATTAGATTGATAACAGCTTTATAGCCCGAACGCTATGCGACGGAGGAGTCATGTGTTGGACTGGTTGGAACTTTGCTCACGGGGCAAGCTCTATCATGGTTTGCTCCTTTGTTTTAGAAAAGATCATCAATTTTGAACAACTTTAAAACTTTTTTGGAGGCGTTTGCAGAAGCATTTAGCAAACATGATAAGGTGCGATGGACTACAATAAAGATCCGGTTGCTACTACAAGGGATACGCTAAGCATTAGTCTACGCATCAAATTTTAAAAAATTAGCGTGCAACATCAACTAAGACGACAAAGCATTGATGAGTCAATTTTATTGGGACTTGAGGGACGATTTAAAGGATTTGTTATTATTTCTTCTCGATCTGTGAACCCTCAACGAAGCCATTAGCTAAGCTCTGAAGTACGATAACCACCTGTTCCAACGTTGCTAAGACCAACGTTCAAGACAACATACGACTCACCACGCTCCAACTAGGTCAGCAAGCAGCTTGAATTCACATTCCGAGGTGGAAGACATACAAATTGACATGGTATGTGTCAAATTTTTACCTCTAGAAGAAAAAAAGTGGCGTATGGAGGAAGGACTATGCTTGTATTGCAATGAAGAAGGCTACAGAGCTGGAAACTATCCTAAAAAGCAAAATCAATGCATTGTCAAGACTTGAGGTGTGTTTGTTTAGAAAAATGAAGATGCCCAGCCACAATAGGGACCATGCAGCTGGACAATTCAATACCACAACAACAATCAGGTCCTCTCTTTTTGCTCAACCTGTCCATTACTTTACTATTCTTTTATCTTTTGGCCCTCAGAAAATAAAAACCTTAGCGTTATTAGATTTTGGAGCATCTGCTTGTTTTTTAGACAAAGAATTTGTTAAGCATCATGAGATTCTTCTAGTATAAAAATTTAAACCCGTTCACGTAGAAGTAATAGATTGATGACCTTTATTGTGTGGTAGTATCATCCATGAATCAAAACCTATAGAGGTGATGTTTAAAGACCATAGTAATTATATTATTTTTAATATTATTAGAACTCCATCAAACCTTGTTATTCTTGGTCTTTCTTGGTTAGAAATGCATAATCCATCCATAGATTGGAAGTTACGAAAGATGACATTTCCTATAGAACATTCCAAGAGTAAGCATGTTAGAAGATCCTAAATCAAAAAACCCTTATTTATTAGAGCAAGAGCGTTTATAACATCGTCCAAGGAAGGCACACCGTTTGTCATTTATGTCACTTCAACTAGAGGAGAGAAGATTTTGATAGCAAATATATCGGAGCAATATTAAGATTTTGAAGACATGTTTCAAAAGAAAAATGCTGACATGCTCTCGAAGCATTGACCATACGATTGTGCCATAAACTTATAGGAAGGAGCACAACCACCTTTTGGCCTAATCTACAATTTGTTGCAGATGGAGTTAGTGGAGTTGCAAAAGTACATTAACGAGAATCTAGCCAAAAACTTCATTTGTCATTTGAAGTTGCGAATTGGAGCACCAATCTTATTTGTGAAGAAGAAAGATGGCTCCCTATAGATGTGCATGGATTATCAAGGTCTCAATAAGATAACAAAGAAGAATCGTTATCCATTACCCTTAATATCAAGTCTTCTAGAGCAACTTGGGTGTGCAAGGATCTTTACAAAGATTGATTTAAGGAGAGCTTACAACCTTGTACAAATCAAGGAAGGAGACAAATGGAAGATAGCTTTCCATATAAGATATGGCTATTTTGAATATAATGTTATGCCTTTTGGTCTTACCAATGCTCCGGTGATCTTTCAATACATGATGAATGACATCTTTTGGAAGCACCTTGACGATTTTGTTATCATCTATCTAGACGATATTTTGATATTTTCTAAGAACATAGAAAAATATGAGAAATACGTTCGTCTGGTCCTTGAAAAACTCCGTGAGTAAGGACTTTATGCCAAGTTAGAGAAGTGCTTATTTAACCAAATTGAAAAGGAATTTTTGGGATTCATTGCAACTACAGAAGGCTTGAAGATGGATCCTGAGAAGGTGGAAGCAATTGTATCATGGGAAGTTTCAAAGATAATTAGAAATGTACAATGCTTTCTTGGCCTTGCTAACTTCTATCAAATCTTCATCAAGAATTGTTCTCAAGTTGTTGCTCCGCTCACTCGATTGATATATAAAAATAAGCTCGAATAGAGTCTTCTAGCAAAAAAAGCATTTCAGAATCTTAAGACGACATTTACTATGTCTCTAAACTTGGTACATCCGAACTTTACAAAGGCCTTCTATTTAGAGACTGATGCTTCAGATTTTGCTATGGGAGTTGTATTTTCACAGATAGGCATAGACCAAAAGCTTCATACAGTTGCGTTCTACTCTCGAAAGTTTTCTGCTGTCGAGATCAACTATGAGATCTACAATAAAGAATTTCTTGCGATAGTGGATTCTTTCCAAGAGTGGCGTCACTTTCTCAAATGAGCTGCACATCCGGTGATTGTATACACAAATCACAAGAATTTAAAGTACTTCATGTTGGCTCGGATCATGAATTGTCGTCAAGCTTGATGGAATATGTTGCTATCCAAGTTTGACTTTGTTATTACTTATTGACTTGGAAAGCAACAAAGACTATCTGATGTATTATCAAGGAGTTTGTATCTAGTGCCAAAGGCTAGAGAAGCAGCGTTTGATCAACAGTGTACAACATTATTGAAGTCGAAACAATTCAGGCTTTGGTCTGCTATATTGTCAATTGATGCTGACTTCCTCAACCAGGTACGTACTGCGACTATTAAAGATTCTATAGCCCTCGATATCACGCAACATAGTAAAAATGATAAGTTCAAGCTAGAAGAAGATCTTTTATATTTTGAAGAGCGGTTGTATATTCCAAAGGGACCAACACGACTCTGAGTTCTCTAATCTCAACACAACTTTTCAACTGTGAGACATTTTGGATTCAATAAGGCCTTGGAACTTATTTCCCGAGATTTTTGGTGGCCCCAAATGTAGAAGGATATCAAGGATTTTGTCCTCTCCTATGACATTTGTTCAAAATCCAAGAACCCTCGACATCGTCTTTATAGTCTTCTTCAGCCATTGCCTATTTCATGTCTGCCATGGTCTTCAATTTCCATTGACTTCATAATAGACCTATCGCCATCGAATTCATTTGACAGCATCTTTATTGTGGTAGATCAATTTACAAAGATGGCACATTTTGATCCTTGCAAGAAAGCATCATCAAGCAAAGATACAACAAGGCTCTTCCTTGATAGTATATATTGATATCATGGTTTACTAAATGATATCATGTCGGATCGAGGAACCTAATTCATATCAAAGTTTTAGACATCTCTCTTTGAGATATTGAAGGTAGATATCAAACTTTCTTCGGCTTTCCATCCTCAAATTGACAACCAAACAGAATGAGTGAATCAAACTTTGGAGTAATATTTATGATGCAGCATCAATTATCAAGAAGATGATTGGACTGCATATGTATTGTTAGCCGAGTTTGTATATAACAACACCCTTTATGTGTTGACTCAACAAACACCATTCTTTTCCAACTATGGCTATCATCAAAAGCTTGATTTGTTGATTCCATCAACCAATAACAATCTAATAGCTCAAAGATTTGTGAAACAACTATCAGAGCTTCAAACTACATTAAAGCTTCAATTGTAAACCGTCCAATAAGCTTACAAGGCGTCCGTAGATAAATTTTGGAATCACGCACCTACTTTCAAAATTGGAGATAAAGTATGACTACTTCGACGAAATATCAAAACCAAGTGGCTATGTAATAAGTTGGACTATAAGAGATTGGGACCATTTCTCATCCAGAAACAAATCAATCTAGTGGCGTACTATGATTGCTCATTTTACTTATTCTAAATTAATCTAATGGAAATAAATCCATATAGGGGGATTCGAATACGAGAAATGACTAGTTACTTAAGCGTTCACGTTAGAATCACACAATTAATTATCTCCTGAATGTATCATCTCTATTTCCAAAATCTGAACACACAATGAAACTATAATCTCCTCCTTCACCTTATCGGTCTCTTCCTTACAACAATTCAGTCATACCAATAACTACTATTTCCACCAATATATTCATCCTTATAATCTCCAACTGTAATACTGTGCCCTCATAGCTTTCAGCATACAATTATCTTCATTCCAATCACTGGAATTCTTCATACAGAACTGCCATTCACATTACGGTGTTTCACACAAATACAAACTCATTCTCTCTGCTAAACTACAATCAGATTTCAGCATTCAATCTTTCTTCTTCTCAAATAATACCAATCACATTTCCATTCCATAATTCACTTCACAATATTCAGAAACTCTCAATCCTCTTATTCAAAGAAAATAACAAACAAAAGAAAAGAGGTAGCACCAAGTTTATCCCGGCTCATACTATTACAGCGATGGCACCCTAATTAATTTCTACAACTTCTATATACTTTTCCCTGATTTTTCAGATTCCAACCATAATTTTATAATTAATCACTTTTAATAATTAAATCATTCATTCGTCTTCCTAAATTTCTTATTATATAGACTATTAATATATTTTACCAATATCTTTCAAAAATAAATTAATATCTATTCTACATAGTCCCATTCCTATCTGTGAAGCATCCTCGCGAACACTCAATTGATACCTATCTAAAAATTATCTAACAAAACTCTACAAAAATTACGATCCCTCTGGCCTATCTAATTAATCAATTACCGTAGTATCTGTCATTGGTTCTACCGATTCTAGTTCCAACTGCAAATCTTCGTCCTCCTCCAATCCTTCCATCGGCTCTTGCCTCAACTGAGCTGAAAGGTCTTCATTGTACTCGCCCAGTTTATGGACTTGAACCTCCAATTTCAAGATCTAAACATCCCGAAGTTCCAATTGTTGCTACTGCTGACTCATCCATTCTAGAATATCTTCAATTGATACTTATGACTGGCTCCTCATTGTTAACTTTTATTTGGAACTACTACTCTCAAAAATATAAGAAATATAAGAAAATAGTACTCCAACTAATCCAAAACAACACCACAGAATGACTTTAACTAGTATCCCACTCCTATTCTTTTACTACCTGGTGATAATGACAACTTGTTATCCATACTATCTGTAAAAGGTAATGAGAAGTAATCTTTCTTGGTGGCCACATTAAGTTTCCAAAAATCTTGACAAATTCGGATTTTCTCATTCTTTTTCGACACCATGATGATTGGAAAAACCCACTTACTATTTGGTACTGGATAAATAAAACCAATAGTAAGAAGCTTATTCAATTCCTCCTTCACCATGAAGAAATATTTAGGATTAAGGCGATGTTGCCTCTGCCATACCGGTTTAGCGTTCTCCTCTAAAAAGATACGATGCTCACAGACTTCAGCGGGAATACCTTTTAAATCATCATAAGTCCAAACAAAAGTGGATTTATGATGCAAGAAAAATTTGGTCTAGTAGGTCAATTTTTGTTCTTTAATACCTTTGTAGACCTTAATTGTCCGAGGTTCTGCTGTGGTCGCCAAGTTGATAGTTTGATATAAAGGTGCAATGGCGATGTTTTATTTCAGCATTTAAAGTCAGTCAGTAAGTTCAACATGTACGAAGTACTGAATCCTGTGTCCAGGGCACTAATATGGTACACATCATACTTGGTCATCCAATCAGTACTAACATAATCTGAGTTTTTTGAGTCCGTCGGATATATCAAGTACTTCCTTGGACCTCTACATTGGTACACCACTCTAAGGTGTAGTGCTGCCTCCACGAGCGCCTCCGTAATTGATGCTACTACATTCTCATCGGAGTTAAGCTCATCGTCCGACGTTAATTCAGATACTGGCAATTGAGATTCCCCATGATAGTATACTGAGTACATTTGTAATACCATTTTGTCTTTGCCCTTGCCAATTGTCAAAGTACCTCGACTCCAATCGTTCTTGGCCTTTACTTGATAAAGCCAGGGTTGTCTCAATAAAATTGAATATGATAAAGTCAAACGTTGTAATCGAAAGATGATATAGTCGATTTCATGTGCAATATCGGCAATCATAGTTTGAACACTCCGTAAGATATCCATTGGTTTAACCCGGCTATGATCTGCCATCCATAATACGAATGTCGTGGGTACTAAAGGTTGCAAATCTAAAGCATCCATTATATCAACGTTCATTAAATTGACGCTGGAACCACCATCTATCTAAATATCCGAAATTATAACACTGTCAATCAAAACATCGATGGTTGGTGCACCTGGGTCAGGGTTCAAACTGACTTCATAAACTTCTTTATTACAGTGCCTATGCCATATTAACGATGAATTCAATGTAGAACGGTACTCTGGTGCGATCGCTAGAAGTTGCTTTATAGTAATAGAAGGTCAAATAGCATCCAGATCCTTCAAAATATCATAGGGTTTGTTGAAGGAAAGAACTCTTTAAGTAGTTGCTAATGGTCAATAGAGTACAAGTATTGTTAGGAATATCCCATAAGGTTAGGTGCTGGTCTATAGTGCATTAGAATACAAGGGGAGGGCTAGTCCTAGAAAATATCCCATATGGGTTGTAGCACTTGGTACCTTGGTACTAGTATATAAGGAAAGGGTTGGCATGGGAAGAATTATCTCATACCACACTCTATTTGTTAAAGTGCAACCTTGCTGGTCTTAACTTACTTGTGTGGAGTATGTTTTCTATGTTTCAATAGGTTATGGGCCCACATTCTCTTACCAAGTAAGTTGTTCTTGCATTATTTCTTTGTTGCTTATTTTTGGTGGTTGAGATCTTATGGTAGAGTGTTGCTAGTGAATTGTTGAAGTCATTGCTCCTAGATTTGTGAGTGTATGAGCTTAGTGCAAGACCTTGATAGTGTCTTTGCTGAAGGAGCACTAATATTTGAGAGTTTTATGAGAAAGTGAGTCATTTTGAGTGAAGTGACGTGAGAGAGACGTTTGAAAGTCATAAAATCACATTACAAACCATTCTCCACCATTTAGACTCAAAATATGCAAAAAGTTACAAAACAGCGAATTTTGGGTTGTAGTTCAGCAATCTTTAAGTAGTCATATCTTTTGCATTACAACTCCAAATCAAGAGTTTTTTAGACCTACTTGTAGCTTGAGATGGCATCTTTTGAGGGTGATAGCTTAAGAGTTTTTGAAAAGTTTAGAGGTGACAACTTTCACCACTGGAAGGCCAAAATGGAGCTACTTTTGGCATCATTGGATCTTTGGGAGATAGTAGATGAGGAAGAACTTGCACCTGGGGTAGAGACAAGCATCAAGGAGAAAAAAGACTTCAAAAGATAAGAAAAGAAGGCTTTTGGTATAATTACCACCAATTTAGATGAAAGCAACTTTGCTCATGTCATTTCTTGCAAAAGGGCAGCAGATGCATGGAAGACTCTTTGCAATGTCTATGAAAGTAGAAATCTCTCCAATGTGCTATGGTCAAGGCAAAAATTCTTCACCGTGAAGATGGAAGAAGGTGAAGATCTCATGGCTCATGTGAATAAGGTAAAAGTACTTGTAAACCAACTTGCTGTTGTTGAAAAGTCTTGACTTGAAGAAGATGTTGTGATGACATTGCTTTCAAGCCTTTCGGACTCCTATTCCTCCCTCATTGTGGCATTGGAGTCCATTTCAAGGAAAGACCTCACTTTGGACTATGTTACGATAAGACTAGCCCATGGAGTGACCAAAAGAAAGCAAAAGGAGTCTATTGGAGAGCAATCAGTACTATTTACAAGACCAAGTAAGGCAAGTGCTCCTTTTCAATGTTATCCTCCTAAAACTTGTTATATTTGTGGAAAACCAGGCCATTTTGTTAGAAATTATTTCGAGGCAAAGAGAGGAGAAAGAGAGAATGCCAACAATGCTTTTCATGACCATGGAGGTGAAGACTTTGCATTTATGGCAAAACAAACTCTTTCCATGCTTGATATGAGCAAATGGATTGTGGATTCCGGATGTATCAAATACATGACTCCATACAAGTGTTCATTTAACACTTATCAACCAATTCCAGCAACCAAAGTTTGGTTAGGTGATAATGGTATGGTACAAGCCATTGAAATGGGCACCATTGTAGTGGAGGTGGTGGTGAAGGGCATAAGCAAGAGAAACACTCTCAAGGATGTGTTGCATGTGCCAAAGATGAAGAAGAACCTCCTTTCGGTGAGTAAACTTGTAATTGATGGGTGCAAAGTACAATTTAACATGAATGGATGTTTTGTGAGAACCATGGAAGGCAAAGAAGTAGCAAAAGGGACTAGGGATGGCAATCTCTATATTATCAATTGCAAGAGGATAAATGGAATGGAGGTTGTTGCCTTTTCTGAATTTCCATCAAATGAAGACAAGGTGGACATTTGGCATCAAAGACTTGGGCATTTAAATGCCAAAAGCATGAAAGAGCTTCAATCTATGGTAAGTGGCTTAAACCTTAGCCATTCTACTATGAATCTTGCTTATGAGGGATGCATTCAAGGCAAACAACATAGGACACTATTTCCTAGTGGAGTTGCAACAAGAACAAACCAATTGCTGGAGCTTGTGCATTCGGATGTTTGTGGATCCATGAAGACACCATCTATGAGTGGAGCAAGATACTTTGTCATATTTATTGATGACTTCTTAAGGAAGGTATGGATTTACATCATCAAGGCCAAGAGTGAGTGTCTTACCAAGTTTAAGGAGTGAAAAGTACTTGTAGAGAAGCAATGTGAGCACAAGATTAAGGTGCTGCGATCGGAAAATGGAGGTGAGTATTTGTCCAAATACTTTGATGAGTTAATGAAGCATGAAGGCATTGCAAGATAAACCTCCACTCCCTACACCCCACAACAAAATGGAGTTGCTGAAAGAGCAAATTGCACCATTGTGGAGATGACAAGGAGTATGATTCATGCTCAAAAACTTGGATATGAGTATTGGGCAAAAGCTGTGGTAAATGCCGTGTATACAAGAAATAGGTGTCCCTTAAGTGCACTTGAAGGAATGACTCCCCAAGAAGCTTGGACTGGTAACAAACCTTGCATATCCCACATGAGGATTTTTGGGTGCATTGCATATATCAAGGTTCCAGATAGTATGAGAGGCAAACTTGATGCAAAGGGCACAAGATGTGTATTCCTTGGTTATTGTGAAGGCACCAAGGCATATAGGCTCATGTATTTAGATACCAAAAAGATCATCAAAAGTCGCGATGTAGAATTCTTGGAGCATAAGAGTGGTAGTGAAAAGTGGGAGATGTGTCCAAGTAGGAATAGTGGTGTGTTTGTGGACACATCTTCAATTCGAGCAAACAAACAAGAAGATGAAGAAGAGCATTTTCAAAGTGAAGAAGGAGAGGAAGATGACATGATAGAAGAGCCCAATATTATGAAGACTTGAATTCCAGCAAGATATAACAAGGACAATGAAGAGAATGAAGATGAAGAATACCAACCAATGAGTAAGAGAAAGAACTCTATGAGCCATACAAGGCAGCAAGAGGTGCATGAAGGCTCATCCTCTTTGCATGAAAGAAGATATCAAATATGTGAGAGAAGACCACAAGGTGAATGGTGGAAGAACCACATCTTTCCACAAGTAAGTGAAGACCATGCCAATGTTGCTCTTCTTGATGATCCATTGACTTTGTGTAATACAATGAGGTGTGGTGATGCAATGAAGTGGGAGATTGCCATGCAAGAAGAATACAAATCTCTTATGAAAAATAAGACATGGGAGTTGACTCCACTTCCACCAAATCGATCAACAATTGAATGTAAGTGGGTGTTTAGAATCAAGAGAGATGCTATAGGCAATGTTGTGAGGTACAAGGCAAGATTGGTTGCCAAAGGCTATTCACAAGTTGCTGGAGTGGACTTTAATGAGACATTTGCACCCGTGGCCAAGTTTACCACCATTAGAACCATAGTAGCAATTGGAGCATCAATGGACCTTGAGATGCATCAAATGGATGTCAAGACAGCATTCTTGAATGGAGAATTGGAAGAAGATATCTACATGGAGCAACTTCAAGGATTTATTGAACAAGACAAACACCACCTTGTTTGCAAGTTGAAGAAGTCATTGTATGGACTCAAGCAATCACCAAGAGCATGGTACCAATGCATTGACTCATTCTTTATGAAGGAAGGTTTTGTAAGGAGTGAAGTTAACCATTCTTTGTATGTATTGTAAGCCAAGGACTTCTTGTTGGTTGTGATCTTCTATGTAGATGATTTAATCATCTTAAGCAACACCATGGTAAGATTGGATTGGTTGAAGAAGAAATTGGAGAGAGAGTTTGATATGAGTGATTTGAAAGAGCTCCATTATCATTTAGATGTGGAATTCACAAGAAATAGAGAATCAAAGACCATCACATTGAGCCAAAGCAAGTACATTGAAGAAGTGTTGAAACGATTCAACATGGAAGATTGCAAGCCCATTGGAACTCCTTTGGAGGCCAACTTGAAGTTGATGAAGCTCACGGATGAGGAGTATGCTGAAGTTGAGCATCAAATACGAGGCATATCATACAAGGCAGCAGTAGGCTCACTCATGTATGCAATGGTAGGCACAAAGATGGATCTTGCATTTGCGGTAAGTGTTATAAGCCAACACATGGTAAAACCAAGTCCTATATATTGGATAACCATCAAGAAAATCATGAGGTACTTGAAAGGCTCTTTGAACCTTAAATTATGTCTTGAAGGAGATAATATTGCATTACATGGATATTGTGATGCGGATTGGGCTGGAGATGCAAACGATAGAAGATCAACAACGGGCTATGTATTCTTTGTTGGAGTGGGAGCCATATCTTAGAATTATAAGAGACAACCAACCATTGTAAGGTCCACAATGGAGGTGGAGTATATGGCAGTAAGTCATGGAGCAATGGAGGTAATTTGGTTGAGGTTGTTATTGGAAGATATTGGACTTGTGCAATTGGAGGCCATTCCATTGAGGTGTGACAATCAAGGATGTCTTACTTTTATAAAGAATCCAAAGCATCATGCAAGAACCAAACACATTGATATTCAGCATCATTTCATAAGAGAGAAGATAGAGATGGGGGTTATTGATATGATGTATTATGAAACCAAAGACATGTTGGTTGATTTGTTGACAAAAGTGTTAGTTAGAGAAAGACACAACAAGTTAAGTAAGGCATTAGGATTGATAGCTAATTGACCAATAGCAAAGTGAGAGTGTTGAAAGAAAGAACTCTTTAAGTAGTTGCTAATGGTCAATAGAGTACAAGTGTTGTTAGGGATATCCCATAAGGTTAGGTGCTGGTCTATAGTGCATTAGAGTACAAGGAGAGGGCTGATCCTAAGAAATATCCCATATGGGTTGTAGCACTTGGTACCTTGGTACTAATACATAAGGAAAGGGTTGGCATGGAAAGAATTATCTCATACCACACTCTATTTGTTAAAGTGCAACCTTGCTGGTCCTAACTTACTTATGTGGAGTATGCTTTCTATGTTTCAATAGGATTCCATATTTAGGATAATTTCCAATGCCTTTTTTTTTTTCATTGGTTTGACTTTAACTCCATGAGGTAAGATATTCTTCTGCCCTAGACTTGGAATTGGAACAGCAGTCGGGGCTTCTTTGGAATTTCGGCCTCCGAGAGGATCTTTCAACGGATAGGACGTTTCTCGAAACTGTGTAGAGATCGGAACTGCTTGGAATGGAACCAAAGCCTCCGTAATTGGGACCTCATTGGGTTGTGCCACCAAGTCAGGTCTCATATAGGGTACGAAGCCTGTAACAGGACCTAGATTGGATGGTCCCCTAATTGGGTCAAATTGGTCTTTCGCATCGAGATTATTCAAATGTTGAATTGGTCCTTTTCCCTTTTGCTGACTCCGGGTAAGAACGGCTTGGACACATTCCACTTGATTTATCAGAGAATCTTGAGGACCTCGATTTATCTCCTCAATTTTTCCTTAGCTTTGGATCTACTGATCTCCATTATTGAAATTGAACGGAGCATTACATTGCTGATACGTATGCCCCGATTGCTTGCAATTCCCACAAACTAATGCATAATCGTCATTGGCTCTGCGATTGGGACATTCATTGGCATAATGACCAATTTGTCTGCAACGAAAACAACGAAGTGGTCTTCTTGTAACCCCATCAGGCATATTGGGTGTCTCCACCGGTATATACTTACTAGGCTTATTCCATATAGGATTAGAAAATAATCTTGGTTGTCCCATTGGTATTAAAGGAACTTGGTTTGATGACATCGATAGAGCATATTGTTGATACCTCTGCTGCTCCTTACCATAGTTCTGGGGGTTCGATGCAGACCCCTGATTAAAATTGGAACTTTGAAAGTTATTCAATGCTTGATTTTGTTAATTAAATTGATTCCCATTCCATCCAAACATATTTCTCATTTGTACTGGATTGATGTCCTACTAGGTTGGTGGAATCATGGTCTGATTACTAAATTTTTGTTGTTATTGTCTTTACCAATTCCAACAATTTGCTGTTAGGTGCTTTCCTCTGTAAAATGTACATTGACCCATTATTTGTGAGGGTGAGGGACATTCTATTATAGAATGACCGTGGCCCTTACAATTACTACACCATACATTGGTCCTAGTATTGGTAGGCTTTTGCCTCTTCTCCTTATCTTTGGCCATATTGACGGCCATTTCCTCTATTTTCTTCATCAAATTCAATAACAAGGTTTCATTGGAATCTTTTAGGACTGGCATTATTGATATCTCTGCCATAGTTAACACTTGTTGTTGATATGGAAAATATGGAGCATATACTATTGTCATGTTCGATGGTATAGCTTGCAATGGGGTGACATTAACTGGTCCCTGAATATTGGTATTGGAATTGGCCCCTGTTTCTAACATCCATAGATAACTACCCACTGATTCGTTTCAAGTCAGATTTTGATATCTACCTTGAACTGGAATCATCGTGGCTCTCATAGTTAAAAACTGATCATAATGGCATTCCTCTCAAACCTTGGTTCTAGTAAGGGACGCAGCCACCGTAACGGGTTGAGCTTCCTTTACAAACATTTTTAGCTCTAGTGGGTGCAAACCATTGATTAATATGGATATGATAAATGCCTCCGACATTTGGTGATTCGGTCACTTACTAAGTATATCAGCCACTCGGCCATAGTACGATTCCACCGCCTCTCCTAGAATCATTTTGCTGTTCATTAACCTCTCTCAAAGGCGGTCTTCAAAACTAATTGACCAAAAATGAGATAAAAATGCATTCTTCAATGCTTCCCAATTCAGAAATTGATCCACTAGTTGGCGGTTGTACCATTTAAACGTCGTGTCTTTTAAGGTCACTGGCAGCTATTGCAACCAAATATCTTCAATTCTGCCATTATTAGCTATACATGCTGTAAGAAACTCAGATAAATGTTGATCGGGATCTGCATCCGAAAATCCCCGAAAAGTAAGTAGTGGTGCAATACTAGTCGTATGATTGCCTACTGCATCTATTTGTACTGCAATCGGAATGACTAGTCCTCCTGATGCCATTGAATTTCTTCTTCTGCTAAACTCCATTTTAAAATAATCTTTGCTTTTCTTTATTCTAATTTCTGAGCTCTCAGTGCTCCTCGATTTACTATTATTTTTTGCAAATAATTTTATTGGTTGAATTGTAGGTGAAAACGTCAGATTTTGAAATACAATATAGTTATCTTTATTGGCGACCAATTTGTGCCAATCTGAAGAGCAACTATTGCTTGTTTCAGCGGTACCCATTACTAAAAAAATACCCAATAGAGTACCAAATTCTTCTACGCCTCCTTCTCTTTCAGTTAATGCCCTAAAGATTTCCACTAGAATGTTAACAAAATTTTCCGTGAGTGTTCTTGGCAGTTTTTCTAATGGTACATATAATTGCAAAATTAACAGTCTATCCGGTTTTTGATATATTTAGATGCACAGACAAGCTTGCAACTATGGTTTAATCCTATTCTGTTGATGCTTCCTTTTAAAATTATGTTCTTGCTCCTCTCTAAGCAAGTTCCTTCCTTGCGCTCTTCCCTATCTTTTTCTCAACTGATTTATTTTCTTTGATGCAATCTTCTCGTTCTTATTAACCATAAGTTTGCTTCAAACACTACTGAAATCGTCTTCCATTGCCAATTTTTTCACACGTTTGGTAATTAATTCCTAACACTCAAAGCTATTATCACTCCCCGGCAGCGGTGCTAAAATGTGATTATTTGTTTTACTTATTCCAAATTAATCTAATGGGAATAAACTCGTACAGGGGGATTCGAATACGAGAAATGACTAGTTGCTTAAGCGTTCACGTTAGGGTCACACAATCAATTATCTCTTAAATGTATTGTCTCTATTTTTAATATCTGAACACACAAGGAAACTATAATCTCCTCCTTTACCTTATCGGTCTCTTCCTTACAACAATTCAGTCTTACCAATAACTGCTATTTCCACCAATATATTCACCTTCATAATCTCCAACTGTAATACTGTGCCCTAATAGCTTTCAGTACACAATTACCCTCATTCCAATCACTGGAATTCTTCATACAGAACTGCCATTCACATTACGGTGTTTCACACAAATACAAACTCATTCTCTCTGCTGAACTACAATTAGATTTCAGCATTCAATCTTTCTTCTTCTCAAATAATACCAATCACATTTCCATTCCATAATTCACTTCACAATATTCAGAAACTCTCAATCCTCTCATTCAAAGAAAATAACAAACAAAAGAAAAGAGGTAGCACCAAGCTTACCCCGACTCACACTATCACAACGATGGCACCCTAATTAACTTCTACAACTTCTATATACTTTTCCTTGATTTTCCAGATTCCAACCGTAATTTTGTAATTAATCGCTTTTAATAACTAAATCATTCATCTGTCCTCCTAAATTTTCTACTATATGACTATTAATATATTTTACCAATATCTTTCAAAAATGAATTAATATCTATTCTACACGTACCATCCAGGATTATCGGCTACTATGAAGGTACACCCAATCTTTCATGTTTCTTTATTGGAGCCTTATCAAGAATCATCTTTTCTTGGAAGAGTGCAATGTTTGTCAGCAAGTATTGAAATTGAGAACTATGAGGAATATGAAGTGGAAAAGGTACTAGATTTATAGTGTAAGTGGGAGAAATTGGAGTACCTAGTGCATTGGAGCGGCTATGATATCAATGAGTGCACATGAAAACTAACAAAAAATCTTATCAATGCATTACAAAAGGTACAGGAGTTTCATTGACGCTATCCTCAGAAACCTAAGCTCTTTCAATGAAAGTTTTTTAGTGAAGTCCCTTCTCTTTGAAGCCTCTTAATCCTTGGCTTTACAAAGAAGGGAGAGAAAGAACCTCTAAAAGATATAGTTAGAAACTATAAATCTATAACCTAAGCTCATTCATCCATATTTAGTGCTTATTTTTTTGGTCTCATATGGATAGCCAAGAAATAGATACCATATCAGTCATGTCCTCTCAACCAAGTATCTCACAAAGATGACTCCGAGATGAAGAACTACTTGCACTATAAAGACGACAAAGGATACCTAGTAGTAAGTCGCTAGTGATTGTGTTTGACATAGAACCTGCCTATGGTGATCTTCTCAAAGGAATATTTGTAGGGCATTTTTACAATGAAGACATGGAAGTTCATGCATGGTCAGAAATTGAAGGCATACAACACTATCATTGATTACAAGGACCAATAAACTACTTATCGTACAAACAATAATTGGGATATATTGTGGATATTATACGATAAATTTTTAACTTCTTATGTTGATATTGACTCGCAATAGGAGTGCTTCTCCGAGACCTCGAAACTAAAGAGGGGGAGAGGTGATGTCGAGGACATACACTAAGAAGTTATAGAAGATTCTAGAAGGTTTTAGAGAAGCTTTGTAGTTTATAGAAGCTACTTGAGAAGTTTTTAAGCTCGTGGAAGTTGCTTGAGAAGCTTTCTAATTCGTAGAAGTTGCTTGAGAAGCTTTCTAGTTTGTAGAAGCTATTTGAGAAGCTTCCTAGCTTGTAGTATATATAGGAGCCGAGACTGAAGGGATCCTCAGTCTTGACAACACACCTCTTGGAGCTCTAGCTCACCTCTCTAGTGTTGTTCATGTACTCATTTGATTAATCTACTTCTTGTCAATTCTTCTTGAGCTTCTTATTTAAATTTCCAGTTAATATTCTAAATTCATGAGAATTTGGTTAGGGCTTGATTTAGAATTAGGATTTGGTTTAGGATTTAGGATTTGATTAGGGTTTGATTTAGGGTTAGGATTTGATTAGAATTTGGTTTAGGATTTAAGATTTGGTTAGGATTTGATTTAGGATTAAGATTTGATTAAGATTTGATTAAGAATTTAGAGTTTGATTAGGGTTTGATTTAGGATTAGAATTTGGTTTAGGATTTAGGATTTGGTTCTAAGTTGGTTAGAATTTGATTTAGGATTTAGAATTTAATTAGGATTTGATTTAGGATTTAGAGTTTTATTTGAATTTATTTAGGATTTAAGATTTAGTTAGTTTTTGGCCTAAAATTTGAATGAAGTCTAATAGGATTTTAACTACGATTAAATTAAGATTGAATTGAGATATATTTGAGATATATTTGTGATTATTCTAATATTTTTTTAAGATTTCTTATTATTTCTTTGTAATTTCTTTGAGGTTTCTTTGAATTTGATTAAAGCTTGTTTAGCATTATTATGGTCTAATTAGAGTTTAGTTAGTATTCTATTAAATTTAGGATTTTATTGTTGTAATTTCCATTCTACTTTCTATAGTCAGGTGCTCAGAGTATTTTCAAGCAAGACTTTATGTATTACAACACCATAAGCTATCAATACGTAATTAACTTGTTGACCAAGTTTCTAACCTACCAATGTCAAAGTAGAAAGAATTTGTCTTAAAAAATTGTTGGGCTTTTATTTGTCACTAATTGCTCATCTAAGCCTCGACATAAAAAAAAATACAAAGTTTATATATAAAATTGTCCTTATAAAGGAAATTACATCAATATATAAGCTCTAAGTATCAAAGATCACTAAAAAGTCATAAAAATATAATAAAATCTTGTATATCTTTAAGGTGAATTTTTTCCAAACTTCAATAGCTTATATTTCAGAATTGGACTATCCAAACATACCAAAATTTTATATAAAGTACTGATATACTTTTAAAAACTACCACAACAAATTTCATCTACAAATTGGTTACAAAACTTGAGATATCTACAAAATCCTAATAATAGCTTCAAATCCTTACTTACATATACCTATGTATAAATTTCTTTATATTTCATAAAATAAGTACTTAAACACCATAAATCTTTGATATATAATTTTTTAACCTAATAATACATCTAGAAATTTTTAACCAAAAATTCACTTGGAAATTCATGATATGGCTCCAACCATTACTATCAATAAAATGACTCACTTACTACCTTTGAATTATATATGCTATCTTCAATACTCAATATCTACTTCATATAAACTCCAAATGTAGCAATTCTTTTATAAAAGATGTAGATCTTAAAATCACCTTTGCAGCTATCTTTTTTAATCTCCAAAATCTATCATAAAATTCCTTGTACCTTCAAAGTAGCAACAATATGTCTTAAAAAGACACCTTAACTTCAAATGACTATAACTTCATCTTCTTAATTCCAAATCTTCTAAAATTTACACAAAAAATTTAGCTCAAATCCTAAACCTTACAATCTTTTATTTTGATTCTTTAATGCTCTTTCTAAAGTCGTCAAAACTCTTATTATGGTTGTAGACAGCCTACTAAATGCTTATTGGGCATGGCCTTTGATCAATAGGAATGAAGACTTTTTCTTTTAGCCTTCATCCATCTGTACTTTACTTTCATCCCTCCAAATAAGCTTCTTAGAAGTTTAGATCTTCATCTTCAAGCTCCAATCTTCTCCTTAAATTTTATACTAAATATTTAAATCTTATATATTTTAAATACTATAATCAATATAAATAAATCTCAAAATAAATTTTCTTATATCAACTCTTCTTAAATTAGCTTACTAACCACTCTAAAGTACATCAATATTTATAAATTTATTATCTATTTTAATTAATTTTTACATACTATAAATAATTCTAATATGACATCAATTGATTACAAGGACATGTAAAGTCAAAGTAACATCTATAAAGCTTTTAAAAAGCTCTTCTAGAAGATTGTATGAAATTTACCTACTTTTATCTATTTTTATCTACTTCTATGTAATCATATAGGTATTTACTAGAGTACCTATATATATCCATGACAATATGTTGGCACGGTCTTTAATTGTTAATTTGTTGAAAAAATAATTTCTATGCCATTACCATCTTTTCTTCTAACCAAATGAAGGACTTCATCACCATGATCTTTTTATGAATTAAAAAAGTTGGTAGAACATGAAGTGTCTTTTAATAATAAATCTTGTGAAAGAATCTCTTGAGTATTTATTTTTTCAAAGTATTCAATAAAAACCGCAAAGACATATTGAGCTTATAGCTCATTAATTACATGCCTCTGTAAGCAAAGAAATAACTTAAATTCTTCAACCTTATTAAATTTAGCATCCATTATTTCTTGATCATTGTTCTCTGATTTTTGAATACTAGCATGGTCATAATAATATATTTAAATAATAAGATATATGCCAAAAATCCATATTAAAGTATTGAGGTCTAGAGCTTAGTCTAAGAAAAAACAACATTGTCTTTCAATTATGGTTCAATTAAAAAATCCATGAAATGCTATTTTTCATTGGCATTAGATTCTTCACACGCTTATGAATTAATATTCCAAATCACATCAAGTCCACATACTCAAAATGCAAAAGAATGCTAAAAATGTCACAAATGTAAGAAATGTGTTACAAGGTGCCTCTATCTATGAGCCCAAATTTTACCACTCAATGAAATTGATGCCACACAATAAGATCAAGAGGTAGAATGGAAGAACTCTCAATTATGTAATTGCTAAGTTGATTTAAAACTTAGTATTAGTAATTCAATTAATTTTAAGTCTTCTAAGCAATGATTAACAATATTAATAAAAAAAGATTTAATAAAATTACAATGGTCTTCAAGGCTATTTGCATGATCTCCACTTAAGTCTCAATGGTTTGTTCAAGATTATTTATATAGTCCTTAATTACTAATTTTTATATAATTACAAAAGTATAATTAATTAGTTGAAACTTATAAAATATTATTTCTTAAATAACTGAAGGTAAAATTAATCAATCAAATTATTACCATTAATCCATAGTAAATGTAAAAAAAATCTTAAAGGTTGAATTAAAAGTAAAAGTTAAAAGTCAAAAGTCAAAATCAAAAGTAAAAGTTAAAAGTAAAATAGAAAAGATTAAAGGTTAAAATAGAAAAATTAAAATCTAAAAGTTGAAATATGAAAGTTACGAATTATTGTAAAATAAAAGTAAAAGTGGGACGAAAAAGAGATAAAAGCGAAGGTACATTGATAATGCCCAAGAATTGAGGGCAACAAATCCTTTCTACTCCAAAATTTTCCAAGAAATGTAATTAATTCCAAATTGAATTATTTTTAGTTTGTTTCAAAGTTAACTTAAAGGCGCTCCTGTTCCAATAAATTTAAATTCAATCTAATATCTTTGCCATGAGAAATGCTCCTTCAAAGTTGAGTGACCAAGACTACCATGATAGGAAACCTCCTTCCATTTGAAAATTAACCAAAAATTCAATTAATCCTTAAATTCAGTGAAATTTAAGCCATTAGAAGACCAGATTAAAGATTCACAAAATTTCAAAATTTCACAATAATCAAATTAATTAACACTGAGAAATGCCTTTTCAAAAGTGGATGTTCTAAACTGCCAAGGCAGCCGACCCCCACGCACTCAAAATTCTACCAAAATTTCCCCCTTATTCCAAATTAAGAAATCCATTCTTTGTTGGAAAGCTAATACCAAAAGCTACAACCAAAAAATATTTCATATTGAAATTCAAAAAAATTAATGCCTAATTGAGGGAAATCCAAGGCTCTTGAATCCTTGGGGTATTTGGAAGGCCGAGGGAGCTATCTATTACAATGACCTATGTCTTAAAACCCAATGACCATCATTCACTACTCCAGATCCAATGCATACACAATCAAAAGTTCTCAATGAGATTAAAAATCAAAAACAAAATTAAGATTAGGATTTAGGGCCAAAATTTGGCATAGCTTCACCAAAGAGCAGAGAGAGAGGGCTTGGAAAACTAAGCCACTCTCATACAATTGAGTGGTGGATTAAGGAAGGGCGGCCACATCTCCACCCTTGATCTCTAAGATCCCTAATGTAGATTTATGGCCTTCATTCATCCAAGACCCAATTTCATTACCAAGGCTGATGGCTCTTGTAAGTGGTCAAAAAAGAACTTTTTGGTAAATCTAACTTCACCATTGTGTTCAAAACACTTTTGTATGCTAAGATCAATTACTCACATGCCTCAATCCATATTCAAGTGTAATTTTTATGAAAGTTTTTACCTACAAGGATCTTAGCAATTCTTGTAAAATTCTTCAAAATGAGAATTTTATTGCTCTACTTGTATTTTGAAGGAGAGGGTGCTGATCTTATTTTCTTCACTCATGAGGTGAATTTGGTGCCACCATTGCATTAAAAAGGCTTCCATTAATTAAAAGAACTACTATACCACTTGAATTTGTTGAATTTAGAAGAAATCTCAAAACTATCACTACTAAACTTCACTAGAATTTTTAGGAAATTATAATTTTGACTCACTACTATGAGGATTGACTAAAAGCCTATGGATTTGCCTCATAGAGGTTGTACCAAAGATGGAAATACCATACCTAACAACCTCTAAATTATTACAACTAAGTAAGTTACAATTCTAGTTTTCTAATTCTTATCACTTTGGTTCTAATTAGAATAATTTAAGAAATTAGGCTATGATTTATACCATCAAAGGTTGTAATCCTAAATTTTTTATAAAACTAAATTCTAATTATGTAAATCTTAATCTAATATGTTTAATTATCATAAAATAAAGAAATAATAAAAATTTAAATTTTAGAGCATAATTAAGAGCTCACACCATTTTATTAAATAAGGCAAGAGGAGGTTCATTAGCCTTAGTGAAAATCAAAGAAATCTAATTATTATCTAAGATATCATCAATATAGTATCCAAAAGATCATTTAACTCTAAAAATTATTTTTGTAAGTATGTGAAATAATGTCAGATTGGTTCAAATTAAATGAAATCAATGGACATAGGAGCCAAAAGCTACCACATCTACAAGGGTTGAAAGTCCAAAGAATTAGTTGATATATTCATAATTCTTCAACATTTATGTTCAAATATCACTCGATGGTGGTACATTTTCAAAATTGTATCCAAATAATATAGTTTGATGCATAAACTATCATTGTATGAAATGCATTAAGTCTATAAATAAATTGGATTGAAGATCATCTAACCTATAATTTGTTCAAGTATGTGAATGACTTTGATAAGGCCATCTATCAATCAATAAGTCTATGTGGCCTAATCTCTTGAAATCTTCATCACTAATAAAGGTGACATTATGACAAAGTTTGCTAAAATAATTAAGAATGGCAAGAAGTTATAATTATTTAAGATACATAGTCAAAAATCTTTGGAGATGATGTCCGATTGATTGATTAGGTATAATTCTAGTATCCATGTGAATGTAATGTCAAACAATAAGCCCAACCTTCAATACTGCTACCAAACTTATATCAATGCTTGTAAAAAGCTCAATAAAAATAATATCTTCATTTTTTAGATTCCAATGAATAGGTTGGATAAAAATAGATAAAAAAGAAGATTTTGGTATCTTCAATATATCCAATAAAGATAAAATCTCATCACATGGGCAAAAAAGTCCTACATAAGTTTTTTAAAGATGAGATAAATCCTTCTTATATTTGGTATAAATTTTTAAAGATGGTAGATTAGTTGGTCCTACAGAATGAAACATAAAGGCTAATTTTTCTTCTAATAGGACCATTCTACAAGGTAAATAAAATACCAATACATTATAATCAAATAAAATTTTTGCTGACATAATCATAGTAATAGTTATAAATGTAATTCAAATGAATTCTTTCCTTTCATCACCAGTAGACTATTTTGGTCGAATCCATGCTTCTTCAATCCAATTATCTATGCCAAAATCAAATGAATAAAAGACTTGTTGAACCACTAAAATATTGTAGTTGGTGGTACTAATCACTACATATTTTAGAGATGAATGTGAATAAAGTGGACTAAATCTAATATAAAATATTAATTGCAAAGATTACTTGATATAGCCAATAGTTTGTTTTGTACTCCTTACTAAAGCGACAATGATAAAAGGACAAGATTCTAGGTCTATAGTATTGAAATTTAATTCTTAAAGAAGTCGCTTATCAATCATAATTGGTTGAGTTCTAAAATCTAGCATAATATGCAAAGGTGTAGCACGAGTGGTATTTCCATTAGCATGGCTAACAATCATCATATTATTGTCATTAATTAATCTTACAACTCTTGGATATAAATTTTAACATTCTTCAGTATATTAAGCTATAATATCAAATAGATATGCTATCTTTAGAATTAATAGCACTTCATTTGAAGGATTTATGTTTGTGGCTTTTAAGTGACCTTTATCAAATATGGCAATAGCTTCAGTTGCAAGTTTTGCTTATAACTTACTTAAATCCTTTTATATTTGATGCTTTGTTACTACTTGAGTTCTTTCTAATAATAATATATATACTTTGCCTTTTAATATTTTTTTATTAATTGAAAGATCATTGTTATTTAAATTTTGAAGCCAATAAGTTGATTCTAAAAAATATAAGTATATTCAATATTTTATAAGCCAAAGGATATATTGTATTTTTAACACTAGTATTTTTATCTTATATTGAAGTTGAAATAGAAGGCTTTGCTATAAAATTAACATCTATAAGATCAAAAGATAAAAGGAATCATTTATGAGAGCTACGATCTCCATGATTGCTTGGATGACCAAACAAAGATTTTAATACCTCACTTATAATAGGTGTCATATTCTTAACTATTGTTTGAACATGTGTAGCAGTTGCAACCACCATTTGTTTCAATGCACCAAACAAATAATTTTTTTTGAAGAAGAACTTGTTCTACTTCTAAAAGCCACATGAAATTCATTGACTTAGCTTAATGAAGCTACACTATTGAATCTCTTTTCTAACTCAAGAATTTTAGCTTCTAAGGCCTTTTCTTTATTCAAACCAATTTTTTTGTAGAGATGTAATATAAAGCAATTATCTTTATTGTGATTAAATTTATCACAATGAATCTACTTCAATTAATTCTTCTTAGATTTATCTCCTATTTAAGCCATTTCAACTTTTGGATTAGACTTTTATGTGTAAGCTTTTTTATTTTTTTATTTTTTTATTTTTTTTATTTTTTTTAGAAAAATTAAAATTAGTCTTGATGTGACCTAATTCTCTATATGCCTAATAATACATAATCTTTGTTTTTTTGAATTTCTATCAAGCCACTTATAATAGTTGCCATCTTCTTAGATTTAAATACATCCATCATCCAAGCTACCATATTAATAACATCATATTGACAAAGTATTTTATTGCATTTCTCAACTTTAATAAATGCTTGAGCTAACCTTGCTCTAAAGTCATAGTTGCAAATAATTCTTAATGCAGCTAAATCTAAGAGTCTCTTATCAATTTTAGATAAGAAAATCTTAACAAGTTGGCTCTCAGAAAATATACCTCTTGACTTAATTGCAAATCAAGCCAAATGCATATATATGGTACATGAAATATCTTCATTTTTATGATGGAAGTCTTGAATGCATTATATTTTACTATCGCTAAAATCTCCATACTTATATTTTAAGTACTAATAAATATTTGAAGAGGTTCAAATGATGGTGGCTATACTATTATAAATAAAATTGCCTTCATTGCTTGAGCCATACAAGACAAAGTAGTTGAAATATTAGTTACAAAAGTAACTACTCATTTTTCTCTGGTATCTTTTAAAGATGTGCCAACTTCTTCTTAGATTGAATCTTCTTCCTTCACCATTGTTGTGATATAATATGAATATATGGTAAAAATATAATCAAAAATAAATTTTTAATTAATATCTATTTATCTTGATTCAATAATAATTTAAGATATTTAAGCGTGACTTTTATAAAAGCATCTTAATTTATTTTCTTGTCTTAATAATTAGTTTGATTAGTAATTTTACCTTCTAAGTTGTAGAGACTCTTTTACTACTTTAACAAGACTATAAATTGATAAAATCAGGTTAAAAGAAATAAGTAATTAACATGGTTGAAACTACAATTAAGTTGAAGGTAGGGTTGGGATAAAAAATTCTTAAGATAGATTAGTTTGATATCCAAGGATTGACTATTTGTGACACAAGGTCAAAAATTAAACCTTTGATAATGTAAATATTGGACAAATAAAAGATATTACTTAACATGAGTTGCTAATGGTTAAAAGGTAACAAAAGATAATAGGATAGTCACCAAGATGGTAGCTAGGATTTATAATGGCAACTAAGTTGAGTAGTAGCTAGGATTTGGAGTAGTAGCTAAGTTAAGTGAAATCTAAGATTCAATTGGATGAAATAAAGATGAATGAAAATGAAGTTGAGCCACAATGGATGTAAATTCTACCTCTAAATAAAGGATGTTGGAAGTGAGAGGTATCTCATTTCATACTTCTCTGGTGTCTAATCTTGCTGATTTTTACTCATTTGTGTCTTGTTTATTGTATTTCTTCAATAGGTTATGGGCCCATATACGCTTAATTGTGCTTCTCAAGTAAGTTGAAGTTATTTTCTGGTTGTTGAAAGTTGAGTTGGGAGTGTTTGGAGTGAAGAAACACTCATTTGTTCACAAGAGGGCATTCTGAGATTTTGCTAGTACAAAATTATTTTGGTGATTTTAAGCACATAGAGACTCCTTTTCTTGATATTTTTTGATAGACTTATTTTTAAATATAGCTTCTAATGAGGGTGAAGGTTTGAGAGTGATTGAAAAGTTTAAAGTTGATAATTTCTACTATTGGAAGGTAAAAATGGAACTTTTGTTGGTATCTTTGGATCTTTGAAATATTGTAGATGAAAGTGAAGAGCCTCCAAGCATGCATGCTGATGCTAAAGAGAGGAAGGACTTTACAAGATGTGAAAAGAAGGCTTTTGGCATGATTGCCACCAATTTGAATGAAGCCAATTTTTTTCACATCATCTCTTGTAAAGGACCAGAAAAAGCATGGAAGATCCTTTGCAACGTATATGACAATAAGAATTTATCCAATATCATCTTCATAAGGAGAAAATTCTTTACTTATAAGATAGAAGAAGGTGATGACGTCATGGCTCATATCAATAAGGTAAAAGTCCTTGCTAATCAACTTGCAATTGTTGACAAGCCTTCATATTATCATTACCTTGTTTATAAACCTTTCTGAGTCCAATTACTACATCATTGTGGCATTGGAGTTCATCAAACTAAAAGAACTTACAATGAATTATGTGATGACAAGACTTACTCATAAAGTGACCAAGAAGAAAGAAAAAGAGCCTCAAAGTGAAGATTCGGCTTTCTTTTCAAGACAAGGCAAGGGGAGTTATTTTATTCAACATAGCAATGCAAGAACTTGCTTCATTTGTGGAAAATCAGGTCATTTTGCTAAGAATTGCTACAAGGTTAAGAAAAGAGATAGAAAAAGTTCAAACAATACTCGTGATGAATATGAAAGTGATGATTATGCATTCATGGCAAGTGAAGGTACTTCCATGGCTGTTATTTCCAAGTAGATTGTTGATTTGGGTGCCACCAAGCACATGACTCCACACAAGTATTTATTTGATACTTATAAAGAAATTTCAACAACAAATATACTTATCGAAGATAATGGTTTAGTACAAGCTATTGGAATGGGCTCTATTATAGTAGAGATTGTTGTAAAAGGCCAAACTATGAGGATCAAATTGAATGACGTCTTATATGTGCCAAAGATAAAGAAAAACCTCCTCTTTGTGTATAAACTTGTTTCACATGGTTGTAAAGTATAATTTGATAAGAATGGGTGTTTTGTGAAGACATTCGAAGGAGATGATGTTGCAAAGGACTTTAGAGATGGCAACCTCTACTTCATCAAGTGTAAGAAGATAAATAGAGTTGAAGTGGCAGCATTTCTTAAATTTCCTAAAGATCAAAATAAGTTTGGCATTTGGCATTGACGCCTTGGTCATTTAAATGCCAAGAGCATGAAAGAGCTCCAATCCATAGTAAGTGGCTTAGATCTTGGTCATATAAGCCATAATGCTATGACACTTGCTTGTGAAGGTTGTATTCAAGGTAAATAACAAAGGACTATATTTTCAAGTGAAGTTACAATACGTACAACCAAGTTATTGGAGATAGTCCATTTTAATGTTTGTAGACGTATAAAGATGCCATCAATAGGAGGTGCAAGATACTTTGTCACATTCATTGATGATTTTTCAAGGAATATGTGGATTTTCATCCTGAAAGTAAAGAATCAATGTTTCAAAAGATTTAAGGAGTTTAAGGTGCTTCTGGAGAAGCAATGTTAGTGTAAAATTAAGATATTGCATGTGGATAATGGAGGTGAATATATGTCAAAGTAATTCAATGATTTTTTGAAGATGCATGGTATTGCAAGACAAACCTCCACTCTTTATACTCCAGAATAAAATAGAGTTGCTGAAAGAGCAAATCGTACCATTGTGGAGATGGCAAGGAGTATGCTACATGCAGAAAACCTTAGATTTGAATATTAGGTGGAAGCCATGGTAATAGCAGTGAGTACAAGAAATAGGTGCCTTATAAGTATATTTACATCAAAAACTCCCGAAGAAGCTTGGAGTGGAAAAAAACCTTCTATTTTACACATGAAGACTTTTGGATGCATAGCATATGTAAAGACACCAGATTGTATGAGATCAAAATTTGATGCAAAAGGTACAAAATGTGTGTTTATTGGATGTTGCGAAGGTACAAAGGCTTATAAGCTCATGTGTGTGGAGACCAAAAAGATCATCAAAAGTCGTGATGTTAAATTTTTGGAATACAAGAGTGTTTGTGAGCACTTAGAGATGTGTTCAAGTAGGAGTAATAGTGTGTTTATGGAAACATCTTCAAATCCAACAAAGAAAGAAGAAGATGAAGACAACTATAGTTGTAAAGGTAGAAATGAAGATGAAAAAGTAAAGAAGGTAGGAAAGAAGGCCTTTAAAAATGCTAAGACCAGCAATGAAGAGTATGAAGATGTTAATAATGATGGTGATGAGGATTGTCAACCTTTGAATGAAAAAAGACTATCTACAAAAGAAAAGAAGGTTGGAGGAGACCATAGAATATAACAAGTTGATTCTTCTTCAAATGAAAAGAGATATCCTTTGAGAGATAGAAAACAATGTAGCAAATGATAGAAGAATCACATCTTTCTTCAAATAAGTGAAGAACATGCGAATGTTTCACTTCTTATTGATCCATTGAGTTTGTGTAATGCAATGAAGTCCACGGATGCTTTGAAGTAGAAGAAAGCCATGGAAGAAGAATATCAATCACTCATGGACAATGGAACATGGAAATTGACTCAACTTCCACCAAATTGAGCTTCAATTGATTGTAAGTGGATATTAAGAACCAAGAAGGATGCAATGGATAAAGTTGTGAAGTATAAGATAAGATTGCTTGTCAAAAGCTATTTATAAGTTGTTGGTGTTGATTTTAATGAGACATTTTTTTTATAGCCAAATTCACCACTATTAGAATCATTGTAAGAATTGAAGCAGCAATGGACTTGGAAATACATTAAATGGATGTGAAGACAAATTTTTTGAATGGAGAGTTGAAAGAAGACATCTAAATGGATCAACTTTAAGGATTTGTTGAAGAAGGTAAGCAATACTTTCTTTGTAAATTGAAGAAATCCTTGTATGGGCTCAAGCAATCATCAAAGACATGATACCAATACATCGATACATTCTTTGTGAATGAGAGATTTGTGAGAAGCAATGTTGATCATTCCATGTATGTGATGCAATCAAAAGTCTTCTTACTGATTGTTATTCTCAATGTTGATGATTTAATCATCTTGACCAACACCTTGAAAAAGATAGATTGATTGAAGATAAAGCTAGTAAAAGAATTTGAGATGAGTGATTTGAGAGAGCTCCACTATTGCTTAGAAGTGGAATTTGTGAGAGATCGAGCTAAGAAGATCATTATGTTGAGCCAAAAGAAGTATATTAAAGAAATATTGAAATGATTCAATATAAAAGAATATAAGCCTATTGGAACACCATTAGAGGCCAATATGAAGTTGATGAAGTTCACGGATGAGGAGTTTACTAAAGTTAAAGATGAAATAAAAGATGTTCTATATAAGGCAGTAGTAGGCTCACTTATATATACAATGGTTGGCACAAGGATCAAATTGTGCCTTGGAGGTGATAATATTGCATTACATAGTTATTGTAATGCGGATTGGGTTGGAGATGCAAATGATAGAAGGTCAATAAAAGAATATGTGTTCTTTATTGGAGTACAAGCAATTTTATGGAATTATAAGAGACAATCAATAATTGCAAGATCAACAATAGATGCAGAGTACATGACAACAAGTCATGGTGCAATGGAGGCAATATGACTAAGACAATTTTTAGAAGACATTGGACTTATGCAATTGGAAGCAATTCCAATGAAGTGTGACAATCAAAGATAAGGCAAAGCATCATTCAAGGACAAAACACATTGACATTCAACATCACTTCATATGAGAAAAGATTGAAATAGGAGTGATTGACATGAAGTATTGTACAACAAAAGATGTGCTTGTTGATTTGCTTACAAAAGCATTAAAGAAAGATAGACATTACAAATTGACAAAGGCATTAGGATTAAAAACCTTTAACTAATAGTAAAGTGGGAGTGATAAAATAAATGTTGGACAAATAAAAGATATTACTTAACGTAAGTTGCTAATGCCAAGACAACAAAAGATAATAGGAAAGTTATCAAGGTGGTGGCTAGGATTTGTAGTGGCATCTAGATTAAGTGGTGGCTAGGATTTGGAGTGGCAGCTAGGTTAAATGAAATCTAAGATTCAGTTGGATGAAGTAAAGATGAATGAAAATGAAGTTGAGCCACAATAGATGTAAATTCTACCTATAAATAAATGATGTTGTAAGTGAGAGGTATCTCATTCCAGAATTTTCTTATGTCTAATCTTGCTAATTTCTACTTACTTATGTCTTGCTTATTGTGTTTCTTCAATAATCTCTAGCTACTAAAACAATGTCATATTATGTGAAGTCTTGGTTGAAAATGCATCAGACACATGGCTATGAAAGGTAAAAAGAAATTCCAAAAACAAGATCTTAAAAATTCTAATAGAATTTTAAATAAATTCTAACTAAACCTTAAAAATATTAATCAAGCTTTAATCAAATTTAAAAGAAATCTTAAAGATATTGAAAAAGAAACATGAAAAAATCATAAATTAACCTTAAAGAAATACATATATAAAAAATTAATCCTAAAAATATAAAAAATATATCTTTAAATACTAAAAATAAAAATCAAGAACCTTAATCAAATCTTAGACCAAATCCTAAATCCTAATCAAATCCTAATTCTAACCAAATCCTAATCCTAATCAAATTCTAATCCTAACCAAATTCTAATTCCAATTAAATTCTAATTCAAATCACATCCTAATTCAAATCAAATCATAAATCAAATCAAATCCTAATCTTAATCCTAAATCAAATCTTAATCAAATATTAAATCTCAAATAAAATTCTAAAAACTTTAAAATAGATTTTGAAATTCAATAACTAATATTTGAACTATTGATTTCAAATCAAATTTTTTATATTCTTCACTAATTAAGTTAACTATAAGTACAAAAAAATTGAAGATGAACAAAATTACCAAATAGACAATAGTCTCAAATATGTACTCAAATATTGGCGAGCCTCATTCTCTGATCTTAATGCCAATCTTCTAGAGCTAATTACTCATAATTGAATTGTTATTTTGATTTTAAATTTTACACACTTTTTAGGAATCAAATTGACCACCTCTATGATAAATATTGCCTCAATCTAATTGGCACATTGACAAATACCTAAAAAACTCTCACTAGTCCTTAAAAACTTGAAGTCCGAGACCATAATCCATAAAAACCTTCATGCCTTTCAATCTAGCTATTTGATCAAATCTAAATTCACAGCACACATCTTACACAACTACAACCACAAATCTAAAAAAAATTATCTATAGATCTATTACCAAACTCTTGAAATCATCCAAAACGTCAACTCTATTTTATTTTCCAAAAATCAAAGTCACCAAAAATAATATCAACTTTGCAAAGCTTTTACAAAGTCATTACCTATTCAAATCCCTCAAAATCAGTTCTTATACAAATCCTATCAAGTCTTCTCTCTAACATTTATCTTTGATCAATAAAAGAACCCCTGAATTATCATTGGGACTTGATTTTGTGCCTTAGGATATATTTTCAATCCAAGTTTATATTTGGCCATTTTTAGATATTAATATCTAGTTTTTTTAAGTAATTTTTACTAAAACCCATTGCTAACTCCCTCTTATATATGCATGTATCTTTTATTTTTCTAATCTATCTTATTTTACCTTATTTATGGTCCTACAAAGTAAATAGAAGTTACTTTTTAAAAAAGATAGCATTACTATTAAAAAATTTATTACCTTTCTATCTTTTATCTATTTTTTTCTACTTTAACTTTTAACTTGGCTCTTTTATAATAAGATCCATATTATTACCTTTCACCATATGGTCATATTAAAATATGACAATGATAACCTAAGACAAAATAGGATTGCATTTGAAGATCAGAGATTAGGGTTCAAGAGCTAGCTTAGAGCTTGTTCTAAGAACGTAAGACTTGTTTTTGTAAGATTTGTTTAGACTTGGCAATTATTATTTAAAGTCAAGGTTTGTATTAGCAACTTGGAATATTTGCAATATATTTAGAGCTAGCAGTCTCGTCTGGTTCATGAAATTGGTTTCACATCTATGGTTGAAAATTTGAAAGTGTATGGTCAATTAGATGAACTAAAAGTGTGTAAAAATTTGTAAAAATATAATAGTACACTTGAGAGATATCTAGGTTTTGATATAAGACAATATCAAAAGTTGGCAGTTTGAAATTAAATAGAGTTTCTATGATATTTAAAGATCTACTAGTTGGATCAAGATGAAATTTGACATAGTATTAGAAGACTTAAAGATTAAGCTACATACCAATTTTGAGTTGAAGTTAATAGTTGAAGAAGGAGAAATCACTACTCGAACATTTATATCAACTTTCAAGTTGGCAGCCAAGTAATATCAATGTGGTTTTTTGTTCGTTTTTACATGATCTATAAGTTGAATTAGAGTGAATTTTTTTGAGCATATAAAAGACTTATAGTGGCATTTTTATGCAAAATTTTGCTTTAATTAGATAATTAGATTATGAGCTACAGCTCACTAAAGCTTATTGATTAGAGTTAAGGATTGCAAAAAAAATTCAGAATTACCTAACTAAAAAAGTAATAAGGCAATTGGAATTTATATAGAATTGAAATTACTAAGAAGATTTTTTTTTGAGTACTTTGTATTAGATTCAAATACTTTTGAATTAAAATTCAAATTATATTTTTCTTATAAGAATAAAACATATTAGGATTCTTGAATATTTGTAAAATACAATCCCACCTTCTACAGCCATATGCCTAGTACATTTCCAAATATGACAACATGTAATACGACAACGTAGATATAAAGCTTGACATAGCATCTTCCTTAAAAGCTATAATAAGTTCTAAATATGCCTTTCAATAATGTTCTACTTCACAGAGTTCAAGTACATATTCTTCATTCTATTTTCTATAGATTTGGAGCATCTCATGCTCTAAATGTTGTAATAAGAGCTCAAAGGTATACCACTTATTAAAAGTGGGAGATCTTAGATGTTTTTCCTTTATTTATATTTAAAATCTCCAAAAATAATATCTACAATTAGAAGAAGGTATCAAATATAAAATCTAAAAATCTATACTAAATTCTTATCTCCAACAATATATAAGCAAAAATCAAAAGTGAATTAGATTAATCAGCACTCGCTTATAGTTGATGGTCACAAATTACAAAACTTATGACAATAAAAGATAATTACAATAAAATGAAATATAGAAAAGTGAAAAAAAAATCAAAAACTCATTTAGAAATCAATTGGCATTTAGTAATACCACTTCAATGCTATAAATGACTTCCACTCTAAATATTGAGTATGCCAATGAATTTTTTGGCCTCTTTTATATAAAATTGACTCAAAAATAATCAGATTTAGACTACATATGCACTTAGAGTGAGTTTCTAAATTTGATACTTAAGAAATCTAAATAATCAGTTTTTTTTTTTTTTTTTTTTTTTTAATACCTTATAATTATGCAATGAGGCCTATGATCATGGTGTTTTTGACACAATAGACTCTTTGATTGTAGAAAGCTTTTCACTATGGATCTTGTGACCACACACTTTAGTCATTACAAACTTATGTCACCATGGGTTCTATATTTGGGGGGCTTGTAATTAAACTCACCTAAGACTGTAGCTTGACGCATTAAGCCACAAGAAGACACTCCTTTACCATTGTGTTCTACCATTGGTTGTTGTTAGCTACTATAGGACATTGATTTTTATAAGTATAAGTGCCTTGTACTAAGCACTTTGCATTAAAAGGTGTCGCACCAAAATTTTCTTGTATCACAAAACTTTCATAACCAAAATCCTATATGATAATGTTTCTGTATCGTCTTATAAGGTGAGCCAATAGCTCTTTATTACAACTCGGCAATGTAGCTTCACCTTACAATTTTTTATTCCTTAACCATGACTTATAATTATCTAATGTTGTGATCAGAGTTCTTATCTTATGCAGCATTACAATTCCGCCTTGATGCACTTTATCTGATCATAGTCTTAATTCAATACCCTATATTGTAAAATACCTACAATGATGAATATGATCATATATAATAGTGCAGCAATACAACCTAGCTTGTTCTGACGCCTAGCATAATGATGACCGAAACCTAGTAACAAAACAAATCCAAATTATAAGTTTTTTTTATTTTTTATTTTATTTTTTTTATCTACTTCATTCTAACTTGCTATATTACAAATTAAAGAGGAGGAGAGATTCTTATCAAGTGAAAGATTAGAAATCTACACCAAACTAAGTCAAGCTATCTTTCATACCACAAAGAAAAATCCAAGAATGCAAGTATAAAAATAAAAAAAATCCAAAAGCTTTACTAAAATGGCTAAAATACCATAGCTAAACAAACTCTTACAACAAGTTCTCTGACTCTTAAAATCACTCACAAGACATGGCTTGACAAGTATGTTAAGTCAAGGATTTTTTTCCACTTAAGTAATGAAATTCTAATTGACATAAATAAGTCAACTAACAAAAAAATTATCCATGGATAAAAAATTATTAATTAAACTAAATTATATATATTTGATAGGATTTGGAATCTAATGTAATATTATGTGACAATCTAAAATATGTTGAAATATAAAAAATATCCATATATTCTTAATAATAATAAATCTATTCTTAATTTTTGTGATAATATCAAATCTATTCTTCAATTTAATAAGGTATCACAACAATTCTTTTTTAAATGTAACTAAGCCAAAATCTACATACTACAAAGAAATTAACAAGCCTTCTTTAGTACTTTTTAGAATAATATACTACCTTATGCCTTATAAACTATGGCACAATCATTTTCAACAAATGAATGAATTCACGAGAAATGAATGGATAATGAAAGATAAAGCAATGCTCTTCAGGTTAGTTCTTCAATCTATACCATATTCTAATTTTGTGGTCTAAGTACATACTAATGATTACATTGCCAACTACAACAACACATTTCACTATAACTTGGCCACCTCCAAATTTTGTTGTTTCTTACATGTTGAGGTGGTCCCATACTCTAATATTGCAATGGTTGGAGCATAGAGTGATGACATAAAGAGCTTGACTATGATTGTCTTGTGATTTGGCTATTATATGAAAATAATGCACATAAATATTTAATATATAATTTATTATATAATGTGATAAGAACCACATTATTAAATTTTAGTTAGTCACAAAATATGATTAGATTACTACTTTGAAATGGTTATTTGAAAAGACTATTATTGAAGTTGATTTTATATTGATAATAGTTTTATATATTTAGAGTCAACTTTATTAGATATTCGTGGTTCTTGAAATCTTATTTTGTTTCTTTTATTTGGAGTTTAGGGCAATTATTATATAAATCGTACTAGAAAAAATATTGAAAAGAAATTTTGATAGCAAAAAAGAATAGTTAGGGCATCCATATGGATGAATGGGGATGGATGATAAAAATTTCTATTGCTATTGGCCAAAAGGCATGCCCAATAGACTTTAAGGAGGCTCTCTAAGGCCTTATTAGGAATTAGGGTTATTTTTTCGAAGTCATTTGAACTTAAGAGATTAGGATCAAAGAATTTAGGTTTTTGGCCATGGTTTTGGTAAAAATTTTGGATGATTTGGAATTATTAAGAAAAAGTTGTAGGCACTCAAAGTTAAGATATGGGTTTTGTAACTATCGTAACTCTTTTGAACCTATCACATGTTTTGAGAATGCAATGAAGGATTGACAAATGGGATTGAAGAAAGCACTTTTTGGCTATACTTTTTACATACTACTTGATGAATTTTAAGCTAAAATGAAGGATTTATAGAAAGTTAAAGTCAGTGCTTACAATCTAAGGGTAGTAAGTGACTTGATTTATTAGTGGTTGTGTATTGAGCCATAACTTAAGCGATTTGACAAGATTTTGGCTAAATTTTTTTAAGAATATATATTATTATGTTAATAAACTTTATATATAAATTTTGTAGTATTTGGAGTTTGGATTTTTGAGATATGGAAAAAATAGTATTTAAGTACTTATAAATTAGGATTTAAAGCACTTGCTAGAGTTTCTAAGATGTCAAATGATTTATAATAGAATTATAGTTCATTTTTTTAATGACAAAGCTTAAAGATAAATTCTATATTATCTAGAAATTTGAAAAAAAATCTAACAGTTGCATGAAGAAATATGAATTTTTAAAATTAAAGAAGTAAAAATCTTTTGCGAGAAAAAAAAGTTTTGAAGGAGTTTTGTTGCAATTTGTACATCTTTTGTAAAGCATAGGGATTTTTGGGAGCCAAGACTTTATATATATCTTAAAGATGGAGATATGGAGCTATTGCAAAATTATGATATAAAGATAGATATTTATAAGAAGATTATGGATTTTCTTTGAGCTTATAGAAAATCAAACTTACTAACAAAAAGTTAGTTATGATTTGGTGTAACCAAGGATGTTCGGATATTTCTAGATGTTTTAGAAAGCCTTATATATAAAGCATTTTGAATATAAAAAGATTTGATTAATAGAAAATCTTTAGATATTATTATATTTCTTTAGTATTTAAAATAAGAATACATCATTTATTGGAACTTGTCCAATAAGTTAAAGCTAAATTCTCTTCAGCTAGGTACCCGGTGTATTTCGAGATAGAAAATTATGCCATACAACAGATTAAAGAATTGTGATGCATTTAAGAGGGCCACAACCATTACCACAACTATAAAAAGTAACTAGAGAATTCAATATGTTGGCTTTAGAATCAATGTTGTCTTGGTGAATTAATTGCAAGCCCATATAGCTAATAACATTAAATTACAATGACTTTGGATAATAGATATAAATTTGATTTAGGTCAATTAATAAAGATAATTTGGCACTATGTACTCTTTAAAAAATACAAATAAAAAATGACTATATGTTATGTTTAAGATGACAAAGGATTGAAAATACCCTTCATGTTGTTCTTTGTACTAAGTATTTTTGTGCAGTGTAGTAGAAAGCAATTGAGATATCTTAAAACCTTAATGTGAAATTTTGCATTTCAATTAGGGGCTATAATGGAGTATAGATAAGATATTTGTATTATTGATACATAGGAATAGATAGTTGGAACTATGTTTGAGAAGTTTATAGAAGTTTTTAGAATTGAAGCTAGGTTAGTAGGCTATGTAGGATCCACCATGGATCATTTTAGAAAGAGCTTAGGATGATTATCTAAGTAGGAACTACTATAAAATATTCTAAAAAAAAAATATGATAGTTATCTAGATAGAGTCTATTATTAGAAATATTTAAAAAAGTTCCAAGATAGTCAAACAAAGTATAAATAAGATTGGCCATGGCCATTTGGGCATCTGGTCAAATATGACTTTGGACCCTTTCTTTTAGTAAAGTTTGAATTTGCATCTTCTTGTTTAGTTTTCTTCTATTTTTTTTTGTTGTAGTCTGCTTAGTCTTAAATTGTGATAGAATTTATGTTGCTGTGGATTGGAAAGATCTTAGATTTTTGAAATAGTCTAATCCCGTTTCAGGAGCACTATAAGTGCAGAAACTAAAAGGGTTGATTGTATAAAAAAAAGTATTAAAAAAGCCCCACCAGTTTCTCTACAACTTGAAAGTTGGGCCCTAATTGCGTTTAAAAAAGAATAATTATAATACCTTATGAGGTTGAAATATAGATTTGATATTATCAAGAATATATTGGTATTTTTTATATTTCAACATATTTCAGGGATATATATGATATTTTTTCTTTAAAAAATTATATTTATGTACTTAAAAAAAATTAAGAAACTTTATGCTTAAAAAACCATCTTATTTTTAATTTTTTTTATAAAAAAATAAATAAGTAAATTATTTATAATAAAATAAATAATTTTTTTTGGAAACAAATAATACAATAGTATGTTTATTAAAACTAGTGTAAAATGCTAATAAAACAAAATCTACTTATAAAATTAAGCTAAAATTTTGGAACCATTGTGGATTTTATCAAGTCTATGGCATTTTAGTTTTAAAAAATATAACAAGATTTCTTAATTTTTTTAATGTACAAATTATGAATTAGTATATTAAATTAGTCACATGAATTTTAATTGAGATTTAATACAAAATAATTACTCATAAAAATTAATTAAAATAAGTAAATCATGGACTACCAAAAAATGTTGTATTAAATCCAAATGTTCAAAATATACAATGTATTATACACCAAATGCATGATAATATATGACTCAACAAACTTCACTTCATTAATTCACTAAATGTTTTAAAAACAAGTTTTATATTTTATTTTCATGCATAAAAGAAAAATAATCTGAAAAAAATATTAAATATTGGAACTAAGGTTTCTCCTTCTGTACTTTTTCATTAAGTATCATTACACGATTTTTAATGATTACTTTGGTATTTTTTTTAAAAAAAATTTATATAACTATTCATATAATATTATGTTTCTTATTTTATGATATTTATTATCATACCGCCTTTTAAAAATTACATGTTAAAAGTAGGAAGCTTGCATTTTTAGAAATAATCCTCATTGTAAGAAATGGTAAGATTTGAAAATTAGTAGTTTATATATTGATATAATTCGTAATTTTTTCTAGGGAGAACATTTAAATTATAAAAGCAATGAGCATATATTTTAATGAAAGAAACAGCTTCCTGAAAACGTGCATAATTTTATACATTATACATTAGGGCAAGATATGAATTCAGCTTGAATCTACTAGGTGTCCCTTTCTTTTTTTTGCTTTTATATTTGTTTTCTTTGTTAAAACATGCAAATCTGTGACGTTTCTGTACTGTTATGTTTGAAACTTTATATTGTGTTTTTCTCGCTCCCTAGATGATTCTCGCACCCTCCTTGGCAGCAGGCCCCACAATCATCAACATTTGAAACACCATCCGTTCGTCCGCTGCAATCACTCATACGAATGTATGTCAATGTGGCACCAACCTCAGAGTTTTGCGAATCCCCTAGCTTTAGGCAGGCGGGGTCTGGAGAATCATCGTCTGTTGAGATGGAGGAGGAGGCGTTACTTGGGATGCATGGGCTGCCTTGGCAAGCTGGGTCTTCATCTGTACAATACTGTAAGCTGGCCAGGTTCAGCTAACTTGGCGCTTAATTGAACAGTGGACAATAGGGCTTTATGAATCTGGGCACCTCCCCAACAGACTCGGGTGCTTAGCACCCAACTGGATGCAGCTCCCCTAACTGGATCCCCATCGCTCTTCTCCCTTTCTCTCACCAAATATGGCCCCTTCCCAACCTCGCCGTGTTTTACTTCATCTCTGCAACTTGCATGAAATCGTCCCAGTTTCACCTCGTGGCTCTAGGGATTCTAGTAACGAATCTGTTTCTGCTCTTGTGATTACTAGACTGCATGCCACTGTGTGCATTTCTGTTGAGCTAGATATCAGATGCGTTGTAGAGGAGTTGGGTAGAATTGGAGCTTTGTGCGCCATGTAGAGTGAGTTTTGGTTAAATTTGTAGTTTGGATCGGGTGGTTATGGAGGGGTTTTGAATTGGGGTGGCTGACGCGTATGGATCGGCATCTTGTTTCTGTGCCTTGCGTCCCCCTGGTTCGAAATGACCCTGCGCAGGAGATGATCAGTGGACGCCTTCGGATGATGAGACGAGACGCTTGGCAGAGGCTGGACAACATCGGCGAGGTCTCCTCACTGGTTGTGAAGGCCTACACTGTGTCGATTCTTTTGGTCGTCGCTTCGGTGTTGGTGTGGGCTGTCGGCGACGCTTGGCTGCACGAGTACGGTTACTCGACTTTGGATACCTACGCCAGGATCTTCCCCTATATGGAGTACTTCGGTCTGCACTTGTAATGTTTTAGATGTACTGTGAATCGCACCACATCCCCTCTGATGAAGCAACCCGATCGATCCTAGACATCACTGGGGTTTGGACAGGGTGTCGTCATTGCCTGGCTCTTACCAAGTTGTGTAGCATCCGCCGGCGGCTGCATAGCGATGAAGCACTGTGCTACAACCTAGTGATGGAGTTTAGAAAGTGTGAACTGATCCTGTGTTTCAGCGCCTCGTAGAAACTAACCCATGTAAATCGAATTCTCCTGACTCACTAATTGACTAATTCACGGCGACTCACATCAGAAACGCCGAATGCATGTGATCAGTTCATGTCCTTTGTGTTTAGACCATCTTTACCTGCAACACTGAGGGTTGCAATAAAACTCACTGTGTTGCAGATTGTGCTGAATCTGATGGATTGGTATACAACTGAGCTTTTGAAATTTGGTTCGAAGTTGTGGTTGTAATGAAATGAGTGGGGTGGGGTTTTTGAAGACTATGGTATTGTATCGAGATAAACTATTCTTTCAATCATGCATCAGGATCTAGTGACGGACAGCATCATGCGTACGGTGTATGATTCAGCGATTTCTGTGAAAGTTTGTTCCGTGTGTACGACATCTTACTGACAAGTCTTAGATAAGTGATGTTATAGTAACGCAAGAGTAAATGGTGCATCCAGTGAGCAACACATGGCTGATTGTGTTGTGAATCTAATTGGGAAATACTCCAGAAATGGTAATTAATTCCCACTAAACTGTTGGTTACGCAATGAATGTAAATTTTAATAAGTTTATTTTGCAAGTTGTATAATTATCTTCCATCTTTGTTTCTTTCAATAATTTTAAGAAGGCAGGTTATAAGCACACCCCAAATTGTCTCATATATACACTTATTATGTCTATACACTCACCCAAGACTTTTGATTGGTTAATTCAAATTTCTTCTTTCTAATTTTGGCACAATACGAAGAGAGTAGAGGAGTGAGACTTGTGTTGGAATAAGGCAGAAGGGGAGAGGAGATTGGAACAAAGAAGGGGAGAGGGGATTGGGATTTGTATTGGAACAAAGAAAAAGGAATTTGGATCAATCAATTAGAAGTCATAGGTGTGTGTATAGATATAATGGGTGTGCATATAGCAATTTGAAGTGTGTTTGTAGTCTTAGCCTTCCAAGAAACTCACTCTAATGTCTAGTTGTATCTATAATGTTTATTCGCAAGAAAGTTGAAATGTACTTATTATACAATGAGTTGTATTGGTTTTTTAGAGATGCACAAATGTTTCTAAATATAATTAAGATTCTCTTAAAATTTAATAAGAATTCTTTATAAATCATTTTACTCTTTATTCTAATTTGAAAAATTTCTAAATTCAATTGAATATTATTGCTTCTATTAACAAAAATAAATTATTCAAAGATGCATTTTTAAAAATTTTATGAATAACAATTGTTGTTGTATATATCCTACATCTTCTCTTTTATACTATTTGTTGTTTTTTTTCCTAAAACTATTCATCTAAAAAATGTATTTAATTTTTTATTTTATTTTATATGTAATATAAACGAACCAATATGATAATATATGGCAATAAGCTTATTCTTAATTTCAAGTAAAAATTAATAAAAGATCACTGAACTTTGTGATTTTTGTATATACCTATTAGATGTATTATGTTTTTCTATAAAAATGTTGACTATAAACAAACAACCATTAATTTAAAGTTAGAGTTAGATTTTGGTTTTGTTGTGGCAATATAAAAATTAAATACCTTTTGGTAAATTAAACTATCAAAAATTGGGACTTATTACCATCTTTAAAAAATCAACTTTAGATCTTTTATTTGTAAATATCAACATTTATAAAAATATTTTTTAAAGAATAATTATAGAAAGAAAAATTTATTATTATTATTATTATTATTTAATAAAAACTAGTATTTAGTAATGATTTGAAATAAAAGGTATATTAAAATTAAAGATAGAATATAACAAAATGAATCCTTGACACATTTGTATAAATATATTATAAATAAATGGATGTAAATATAGATACTAATTTTAGTAATGTGATAAAAAAGAAAAAAAGTTCTTTAGTACAAACAACTATCTATTCTAAATATTTATAATTTTTATTACGTCTAGTTATCATGTACAAAGATGTTTACATATATAATTTTAAAAAATCATGCATTCTAAAGTTCTTGTATAATTTAATTCTTAAGATTCTTTTTGTAGAATTACATTCTGAAATAGTGATGATTCAGTAATATTAAAGACTTCTTAATAAGAGCTATAATTTGCCTAAATGTTTGATAAAGACTATAATCTATAAAACACCTGAGCTAGACGTGGCAAAATCATGGCAAAGCAGTCTGTCACCAAAAATTAAATTTGTGACAAAATTTCAATACATTAAATAGGAAGAACTATAAAATTTTAAAATTCACATTTTTTCTAGTAAATCTGACTTGAAAACCTTTTATTTAGAAAGTTATTCTCAAACCATATTTGAAAAAATTACAAATGTACTAATATATTAATCAAATTTTTTAGGAAGATATTCTATTCCAAAATAATTATTTTAACATTATCTACTTCAAAAATAATATATAGATTGAATATATACTTCATATTTTACTTATAATCTCTAAAATATATATATATATATATATATATATATATAGATAACATGTTACAAGTAAGAAAATTGTAATATTATTATTATAAAAATATAACTTTAGATCTTTGTTAAATTTATAATTTTTTCAAGTTAATATCAAGTAAAATTTGTATCAAGTAATAATGTTGAGGTTTTCTTGTGTAATTTTTAAACCAAAATTCAAAAAGCTGATTATCATATTTCATAGTAAAGTCAATTGCTTAACTCAATGTTTGAAGATCAAATAAATTGAACATCAATTTCTTTACTTCATATCATAATTTGTAGAGAAATTGGATGATGAGTGTTGCATCATCTTCCTTGATATCTGTCACTTATTATCAAAATTATGAAGCATATAATATCATTGATCGATTGCTCTATCATAAGATACAAATCTTATTGGTTGCAATATGGATTGCATCATGTTTTCCATATATAGATCGAACCTCTACTAAGAAGCTTCTAAATTATCTAATATTAGATCACATCATTCAAGAAATGATGAAAACCTTGATAAAGCAAAACTTGAAAGTAGTGTTCCAATAAACATGACTTGTAATCCTTTAGTTGAATAACTTTGAGGTTGTAGTTCAATTATTAGTTATACCCAATTAATGAGTCTTCAAAACTTAGATCTTATGCCATCAAACTTCTCAAGCAATCCAATTTTTGGTTCGTTGAAACTTGAATAATATTCTGTTGTCATACTATAAATACTTATATTAAAATTTCAAGTTAATATCAAGCTTTTCAAGATATTTTTCAAAAAAATAATGCAAATATTCTTCCAAAGTATCGTCCATATGATTACTCAATTGATCTGAAAGAAAGAACTTAGCCGCTATTTGGTCCAATCTATAATTTATCACAAAATGAGTTGGCTGAATTCAAGAATTACATTGATGAGAATTTGGCCAAGAATTTTATATGCCATTCAAAATCTCCTGCAAGAGCTCGTATCCTATTTAGGAAGAAAAAAGATGGATCATTGCGAATATGTGTGGATTATCAAGGATTCAACAAGATTACTATGAAGAATAGGTATCCTCTACATTTGATATCTAGACTTCTTGATCAATTAAATCAAGCTAAGATATATACAAATATAGATCTACACGGAGCATATAATCTAGTCTACATTAAAGAAGGAGATGAATAGAAGATTACATTTCAAATAAGATATAGACATTTTGAATATAATATCATACCTTTTGGACTCACAAATGCACCAGTTGCTTTTCAACATCTTATGAATGATGTTTTTTCTTAATCTTTAGATGATTTTGTTGTCTGTTACTTAGACAACATTTTAATCAACTTTGAAAACATAGAAGAACATGAAGTTTATATTCGTTGTGTATTACAAAAACTTAGAGATGCGAGATTGTATGCTAAGATGGAAAAGTATATATTTTATACTATTCAAGATGACTTCTTAGGATACATCATTTCAAACAATGGTCTAATGATGGATCCTAAAAAAGTTCATACAATCATGGACTGGAAGATTTCAAAAACAATAAAAAATGTACAATGCTTTTTGGGATTTGTCAATTACTATCAAATCTTTATCAAATTTTTTTTTCAAATTACAAAGCCATTTATATGCTTAATTTATAAAGACAAGCTTGAATAGAGTAAAGAAGCAAAAATATCATTTGAAGCTTTGAGAAAAGCTCTTATTTTTGCACCAATCCTACTTCGTTTTGACTTCTCCAAAGCATTTTTTATGGAGATAGATACATCTAACTTTGCATTGGATGCAGTCTTGTCATAAAGAAGAGCAGATGACAAACTCCATCTAGTAGCTTTTCATTCAAGAAAATTTTCAGCAGCTAAGATTAATTATGAGATTCATGACAAAGAACTTCTTCCAATCATAGATTCTTTTTAAGAATGGCATTAATATTTAGAAGGCGCTTCAAGTCCAATCACTATGTATATGGATCATAAGAACCTCGAGTATTTCATGTTAGCACATGTTTTGAACCATCGCTAGGCTCGTTGGAGCATGTCTTTGTCAAGATTTGAGTTTAATATCACTTATTGGCCAGAAAAACAACAAGATTTGTCTATTGTCATTTCTAAACATTCTTAACTTACATCAAAAGAAAGAAAAGTAGCTTTTGATCATCAAAAGATAATTTTATTGAAGCTAGAATAATTTCATCTCCAAGCAATGAAATCAACATTGACTATTGATTTGACTTTTTTCAAGCAAATTCAAGTAAATATGTCCTCAAACCTTCTTATTTATGATATTAAAAATAATTCTTCTAAGTCTTAAGATACTTCTAAATTTGAGTTTAAGGAGAACCTACTCTATTTCAAAAGACGCTTATATGTTCCAGAAGGAGAAGCACGATTTCGTACTCTTAAAGCTCATCACAATTTCCTTGCAATAGGACATTTTGGATATAATAAGACTTTGGAGCTTATATCTAGAAATTTTTGATAGCCTCAAATGTAGAAAGCTGTCAAAGAATTTGTGCAGACATGTAATATTTTTTCAAGTTCAAAAAATCCTTGTCATTGACCTAATAGACTCTTCCAACCATTACCTATATCAAAACAACTATGGTCTTCTATCTCTATAGATTTTATCACAGATCTTCTAATTTCAAGTTCATATTATTCCATATTTATCATTGTATATCGTTTCACCAAGATGGCACATTTTGTACCTTGTACAAAATCTATCACAAGTGAAAGAACATCTAAACTCTTTCTTAACAACATCTATTGCTATCATAGATTATTAAGAGATATTATATCAAATAGAAGAACACAATTTTTATCGAGATTTTAGAGAACTCTTTTCAAGATATTGAGGATGGATATAAAACTATCTTCAGCTTTTCACCTTCAAACTAATGAACAAATAGAATGGATAAATCAAGTTTTAGAGCATTATTTGAGGTGTACCATCAACTATCAATAAGATGATTGGACAATTCTTTTGCCACTGACAGAGTTTGCTTACAATAATTTGGTATATTTTTCTACCCAATAAACATCTTTCTTTGCGAATTACAATTATCATCTATAATTTGATACTTTTGACTTTTCAAAAGTTGATAATCTTGTAGTGGAAGATGTGGCAAATTGATTGTTAGAGCTACATGCAACAATGAAGGTATAATTAAAAGAAGCTCAAGAATGACAAAAAGCCAATGCTGATATATATTACAAGGAACAACCTCAATTCCATATGAGAGATAAGGTATGGTTACCTTGTCATAATATTAAAACTATTTGTTCTTGTAACAAGCTGGATTATCATAGGCTTGGACTATTTTTTTATTTGTGAATAGTTCAATCTAGTTGCTTGTCGATTACACCTACCAGAGTCTATAAAAATCCATCATGTATTTCATGTATCTATACTTGAGCCATACAAGACAATGGATATATAAGAAAGGAGACAAATGCTACCACTTCCTATAGAAGTGGACAATAATGAAGAATTTGAGGTGAAAGAAGTCTTAGATCCAAGACAACATCGAAATAGATTAGAATATGTAGTACATTGATGTAGATATGACATTAATAAACACACATGAGAGCCATCTAAGAATCTAACAAATGCATCAGCCAAAGTTAAAGCTTTTCATGAACGACATCCATCAAAACGAAGATAAAGAATCAAGAAATTCTTTGCTATAAAGCAAAGCAAGCCTAATGGAGATTTCATTCTATCTTATATCATTGTTTCTTTGGAGTTTTTAGAACTTAGGAAATGGAGAAGCAACAACTAGTAGATTCAACTAAAGAGCTATCATTTACTAAGCTATTAGACGAGACATTACGACTATCACAACCTTCAAGATGATGAAATCGAGATAAAGATCCTCAAGAATGACATGTTCTTCCTCAAATAGATGGCAAGATACAACATATTTGGTACCACGACCTTGGAAGGGACTTCTAGTGTTTAATAATACTTTTGGAGGTACGAACCATTTTTGATGGTATTACTAATGTTTTGTTTGAAAGAAGCTATGAAGGCCTCAATAATGATGAAATATGAAGGTGGTCTTCTTGCCCTTATTTGGAACATTATCAATGATTGAAAGAACCTATCGACTACCATTAAAGGGAATAAAAATCAGAGTACTTGGCAAATATAGTTTGGTGCATCTTGAACTTCATCAACATGTAATCACCACTCCTCATGGAACTTGTTCCTAGAGGGGGGATAATATCATAGACATACATATTTATCCTAATAATATTTAAGATATTAAGAATATGTAGAAGTAAGTCAAAGTAGATAAATATGATAATATCTTATGGAAAGCTTCTTTAAAGCTTTATAGATACTGCTTTGCTTTTATACATGTCTATAGGTGATTGGTAGGTTGAAAACTTGGCCAACAAGGAGGCTACATGTTGATATGTTGATCACTTGTAGTACAAGTTGGACATATGGCACACACCTAGAAAACTTCTCTTGCAAATTAGACATGTGTCTTGCAAGTTAGACACGTATTACAGGTCCTATAGCATGTCGCCACATAGTTCTTAGTTAAGTAGTATATATAGAGGCAAGAATGAGGCCTTCCTCACTCTTGTCAACTCCTTTCTTGCTTTTAGTCTAGTTTCAAGAGTCTAATATTTTCTAGTCTTTGCCAATAGCCATTTCAGTTCTTCTTTGAATATACATACTTTCTTCTATTTTGTCAATATTTTTTGACACAGATTCCATGAGTTTATGTTTCTTCCAGTTTGTATCCTTCATAGGCATTGCTAATGCAATCATAGTTTTTGCTACTACTTCTACAATTTATTCTTATTGAATTTTTAATTATTATTTTTGATATAAAATAAATTTACTTTTTATTAATTTAAAAAATAAAATAAAATAAAAATATCAATAGAATCTTTAAGTGAAATATAAAAACTAGAAAAATATATTAAATAGATGATAGGTTATAGCAATAGTAGCAAAAATTTTAGTTGCATTAATATTACCATATATATATATATATATACATATGTGCATGTATGTATGTATTAATTTAGATATAATAAAAATAATTATATAATAAAAATAATGTTTAAGTACAAATATTTTAGTTTCTTAGAAATTATTAGAAATATATATATTTAAATATATAATATTTATAAATTAATTTATTTTATATTTTTTGAAATGAAGAAAATATAATATTATATTATATTACTTATGATTAAAAATATTTATATTATAATATATTAGACATATTTAGATTCTATTCTTAATTTCTAAAATTTTAGAATTTATTATTTCATATTTTTCTAATCTCAATATATTACAATTATCTATATATATATATATATATATATATATATTTAGTTACAAGATAAAATATTTAAAGAAATCTTTTTTTGTAGTATTATGTAAATAAGTAATTATAAAACTTAGATAATATATATATATATATATATATATATATATATATATATATATATATATATATTAAACTTGTTGCTATTAGCCAATCATTAATTTTAGCAATAAAGTTTAGCAAAAATAAGTTAAAAGTCAATAAGTATAAATATTTAAGACTAATTATTTTTATTGAAAGAATATTTTTTAAACTTCAACTTACTTAGGATGTGCTAAAAATTTGATGATATTCTTTGTAGGTCTAGATTTCATTCTAATTATTGTTACTTTTTATTCAAAGATATTATTTTATTTACAATAATATATATATATATATATATATATATATATATATATTTATTTTTTTCATTTTAAATTAAATTATAATAAAACTAATATAAATAATATTATTTCTATTAATGGCCATAGGTATTTTCTGAAAAAAAAATTCTTACCATATTAACTATAATTCAAATATACAAATATAACTTATGTATAATAATTTCTAATACATTATACTAATAAGAATTAAGCTACTTTTTTTAAAAGTAAAGTTTATACTAACTTTTTTATAATCTTAGATTCTTTATATTAGAGTAATTACATTCTTCTTGAATATTAATTGGTGAAACTAATATAGAATCAATCCTTCTCAAAATGATAGGTTTACACTTTAAATTAGTAAAATTTATTTAATATGGTATGATTGATATATTATTTTGGATTGAATTATAATTAGAATAATGAATTTTATATTAACTTTAATAATTAAATAAAATACAATAAAGAAAAAATAAAAGTAAAAATAAAAATACATCATACTTCTACAATTCATAGATATAATTAAAATTTTGATAAAAAACTATTACAGATAAAGAATTTATTAAAATTATAATTATATTAATAATTTATAATTATAAAACTATCAAATACGTCATTCTATGTGTCTATGATATAAATGCATGATTATAAATGCCAAAAATAAATAAATAAAGGTTTCAATTATTATTAATTTTTTAATTTCTTTGTAAACATTAAAATTTATTTTTTTCAGTTATAATTAAAAATATTTAAAATACATATATATATATATATATATATATATAGATTGATAGTTGTAGTATTATTTAGTATAAATTTAAATCTTGATAAGAATCTTACTATTTACATAATATTCGTTATGATATTTTTTTGAATAAATGCATTTAAATTTAGGAGAGTACATATAAAAAATTAATTTAATTAACCAATAATTTAAAAAACCGTAAAGATAAAAAATAAAACATGAATTTTTTTTTAATTTCTTTTTTTCTAAAACTAATGAACAACCTTGTAGGATATTTTCATCTTTAATGGCTTAATATTAAATATTAATCAGAGGTAATTATTTAATACATTTTTTAAATTAATATTTTTTTAATTTAAAATTAAATAATAATAATAAAATTTTATTAATTATAAAAGAATATTTTTGCATAAAGTTATATTTATCATGTATTGAACTATCAATAACTTAAAATGTTTAATATTCTATTGAAAAGGAATAGAATATTTTTACTTTATTAGATATTTTATTGCTTTAAAGACTAATAGAAAGTAATTACATTCATCAAATAATTTAGTTATACAATTTTTTTGATTGAATATGATCAAAATCCTTGTATTTATAGTTAATGATAATATTTTTAAACCTATATCACCAAAATATTTTAAATATATATATATATATATATATATATATATATATATATTAAAATTTTAAATTATTAAAAACAGGTAATATTTGGAATATTTATTATATATTTTAAAATAATATCAACAAATAAAGAAAATAAGTTCAAAAATATAACACATTTTTAAATATATATTAAAGTTTTTTTAGTAATAAAATTATATGAATTAGTATATAAAATATATATTATAAATATAATATATATGTTTGTAATATTTATTTTTTATTTAAATTTTATAATTTAATTAATAAAAAAATAAAGTATCAATATATATTATACTATGATATGCTATAATCATATATGTATGTGCATATATTAATATCTTTATAAATATATATATATATATATATATAGATATATATAAGCATACATCAACACAAAAGTCGTGTTGCAGTTTTATTAAGTCATTGATACAAAAAATCAACTATACCATATAAGCCCATAAAGTGGTTTTTATAACTGAGATATTGATGTAAGTTATTTAGTTCCATAAATTATATTTTTAAATTTGTATATAGTTCCATCATACTTGGTTTTGATATTTAAAATCTTGTTTTGATTTATTATTAAAAAATTGAAGGAAATGAAATATTTCTCATTAAAGACTGTTTCTTCAAAGAATAGGTTTTTTTGATAGAAAGTTTCTAATCTTTACATCATGTAATTTTAGAGTCTCTTCTATTAGTGTGAAGTCTAAAAACATTTATATTTTATTGATCTGAAATTTAAAAAGGTCAAAAGTGATTAATTTCTTTATTTGTGACAACTCAAGAAATTTAGAGATTAATTATATTATGAATCTAATTCTTAATTAAAGAATATTGAAAAATAAAGTAGAAGAAAAAAAAACTCTAAGTATTGAAAATAAACACCTCCACAAAAAACAACTAGTATTGACTTAAAATGAGATTTTTCAATTTTATATTTAAAAGCAATAAAGAAAAATATAATTTGATATTCTAATTAATCAAGAAAAAAAATTTCCAAAGATTTTAAAAAATGAAAATAATTTTGAGATAAAATAGAGCCATAGAATACAAATGAATAAGGGCATATCAAGTGTTTTGTATTAAAATAATATGTATAAGAACCTTCATGATATTTGATGTACTATTATTGGTAGGAAAAAAGCAGATCTGACTGAAAATTAATATTAATAGTAACATTATTTTTATTCAAAATAATAATAATAAATATAATAAATTATTATTGAATCTTAAAATAAGATTTATCTTAAATCCTAAAATAATTATAAAAAGTATCTTTAAAACCTTGATAAAATTTTAAATGACTTAGCCTTAAATTAAAACATCTCCAAGAATCCAACTATTTTCCAAATTATAGTTAAAGTTTTTCTTTTAATTATACATAATAACTATCATATAAATATTTTATGAATTATAATTATATTATTCTAGAGAGATTCTATATAGAGTTTGTAAATCTTGAATATTTTCTAAAAATATTAATAATAATTTTATAAATTATATAATATGGAACCCAAAAAATATCAATTAAATATTGAAAATTATATTTTAAAATATTTAAAACATAAGTCCATATTAAAATATATTACATTTTTATCTATATTATCTATTATAATATTGAATTATATCATATTTTTTTATTATAAAGCATAATAAATCTTGGTTATTTTCCATGAAATACGTAAAAAATAGTAAATATATAAAAAATAAATAAAAGAACATCTTTAAAAATTTCTAATAAAATATAAAATAATAAAGAAAATAAATGATTATAGTTTCTATAAAACAAAGGCCAATATGAGATATTTTTGAACACACAATATAGCATTAAATTTTATATTATGATTAATTATTAATTAATAATAAATTAATCATTATCTTAATATAAATTTAAATATATATATATTCCTCTATCATTGGCAAGTTGCATTTTGTAAAAGAAAGTTTTTGGTCTATAAGAAATATTTTATTAGAGCCAATACATTTTTTTTTATAAATAATTTCTCATTTAAAAATATTCAAAAATATCTTTTTAATTTTTTTGATATTTTTTGATATTTTTTTGACTAGATCTATCTTCCTTGCAAGTTTGTCAATATTATTAGTTAGAATATTCTTACTAACTTCTATCACTTTAGTATTTTTTTTATAAAAAAAATTTATAAATTATGCATGTATATATATATATATATACTTTTGAAATGAATTATATTTTAGTAATAAACTTTGATACCAAAGGACCATCAATGAGTTTAGCCTTTTTTGTATTTAATGCTTATATTTCTATTATTAATCCTAATTACTTAATAGTTCTCATTAATTGATGTTTTGTAAATTTAAATTCTAAAATCTAAATTTAAAAAATCTGATGCTATTTTAATTAATTTTTCTTGACTTTCTTTGCAAACTTATAAATTGGTATAAATAGTTTTCTTAAAGATATTTTATTTTTCTTATGTACATTTTCAACATATTTAGGAATATAATACCAAATGATAGTATTAAATACAAGTGTCTTATTAGTTTTCTTTTCTTTTCTTTTCTTCCATTTTTATTATGCTTTACTATGAAAATGTTCTATAAAAATGTTCTTGTAGCCAGATGGCAAATGGTCTTCTAATAACTTTTGTATACTTTTTTTGTTTTTCTTGAAGAGATTTTTATCTACTTCACTTGTATCTACACTCTTCTACTTATTTCTGTTTGTTCAAAAATTTTAGATAATATTGGAACTTGAATTTTTATTTCTTTTTAAGATAATGTAAAGAATTTTTTTTTTATTTAAATGATATAGTTTTTTATTATAAATAAATTAATTAATAAATAAGTTAATTTTATTTGTAAAAAAAATAATATAATTTAATAATAAGTATAAAAAATGAAATATTATGTAATTAAAAACTTAACTTTTTTATAGTTCTTATTTTTTTTATTCGCCTTCCATCTATATGTGTTATTTTATATTATAATAAATATTTAGAATATATGGAATTAATTAATTTATACTTTTACGCCCATTAAGACTATATTTGATTTGGTAATTCATGAATTTAACTAACAATATTTAGAAATATTTTTATTTCTAATTTATAAATAAATTTAAAATTTTGAATTCGTTACAAAATTCATATATTATTTATGATTTCTTTTTTGGTGTGATAATTATATTTACTATTAGAATTTTTATTTTTGTGTAACTTTAAAAACTTTGAGTTGCAAATTATTAAATTTTATAATGAGTATAAATTTTATAATGTATTATTAAATTTTATTTTTAAATTTTAAATTAAAAATACTATATTTAAATTGAAAATAAATTAGAATTATCATAAAATATTAAATTTTAATATTTTAAGTATATAATATAATGTAAATTAAAATAAAATTTTATAGATAATAATTATTACTTAAATAATTTTAAAATGAATTTAAATTATAACTACTTTATATGATATCATTTTATTACATTTTTCAAATTCATAATGAATCTTAGTGTTAAAGTAAAATCACTTAATTATCTGAATGTGGAAAATTAAATTTTAGTATTATATCTATGATTTTATGAAAATTATTTATTTATTTATTGAATCTTTGCAATTGTAAATTTGCAATTATCTATAAAATACATATTTATTAAAAATTCATGTAATTTAGATGGTCTAATTAATTTGAACCACATTCAAGTTGTTGTTATACACATTCGGATGTTTAGTATAATATCTTTTTTAATCTTGTCATTTACTATAGATAAATGTAAAACATTCCTATTTTGGCATTGATTTATGCTTTTTGTTCTTTGAAGAAATAAAGCAGATAGTTTTACAATAATTGATGTTGCAGGTAATGTTTAAAGTAAGAATCAACCTTTATTTACTTTACTGCATAATTTTCTACTTTGAGAATTGACATTAATCTAATTTTTCAAATATTAAACTAGAGTGACCCACCTTTTTTAACATGACCAATACTCTTTTTTTTAAGTCATCTTCTGTTTTCATTAGAACATCATAACATAAACTACTTGGAATCTCTCATTCTATGTGTATGATTTTTTCTTTACAGCGCCATTTCTTTTTCGTTTTTTCATTCTCCAAAAAAATTCCAACATACAGTATCTGTTTTATTCATTCATGGTTTTATCTTTGATATCATGTAATTTTGATATCACGTAACTTTGATATTATGCCAGAGTATCACATTAAATTATATCATCTGACTAACTACTACTCTAAGGAGAATGAACCGAAAAGGATATGACCTTGTGGGTATGTATCATCATCTGCTACTGCACTCACAGAAGACTATCTATTGGTATGTGTATGGTTGTGCATGGTCTACCAAATATATGATAATGAATCATGTTGAGAGTTCCATGCAATTTTATTGAACTACCTCAAACGTGTCAAGGAGGCCAGTTTTCATGAAAAAAGCTGCTACTTAGATCTCTCGCTTACTCACGATCTAAAGATGCGTCAGGAATCTCGAACAACGAAGGTATTTGGGACCTTGACCACGATGTCGTACATGTGCATGGTTTTAATGTAAGCGAAGGATTTGGGTAAAGAGATGAGATCATTAGTGCAATCGCTCTTGTGATACTGCCGCAGATTGGAGTCACCAGCATAGTATCGAGTCCACCCCTTCTCTCTCAACTTCTCTTCCAGCTGATCGTAGTTTGTAATGGCTCCGTTTGTAGCAACATGGACCAGCACCTTGCGTCGCACCCCTGTCATGTTCCTGCCATCTAGTGGCTCCGCTAGTGGGTTCTCAACAAGCTGTGTGAATCCCTCCTTGAACATCCACACTCCTCCCATTTAGTTCAGCTTTTTTTGGTCTACCACGCTGGAGTTTGCTTCAATCTTGCCTGCAACAGCGATTCACATTCGTTGTTGATGGGTTCCCAATGAGAGTCTAAACATATGTGACATTCGACAGATGGCATGGTTAAAAAAAATACAGTTTTGTGTTAGTATAGGCGGGTTGAGTTGTATGCAAACTATGAGTTTGAGAAACTCAATGGCTCAAGCACAACATTATAAAGAAGAGCAGCACTGCTAGCTAGCAAAGCGGAAGGGTGCGAAGTTGTTGTGAAGATTATTCACAATTTAATGTGGAAAATCGAAAGGTTTAAATGAGCCACAAATTAGAAAGCGTCTCAAATATAATCCCAACCGGATCTGTCAAGTGAAAGGCTGCGTTAGTAATTCCCGTCATTCGCACAAATCCATCAAGCATGCACTTGGCTCTCAGTTTATTATAATTTAGGCAGGATCACGACATGGTGACCTCATCTTCGTCGTATCCGGAAAGCATCAGAAATCTACAACTGCTGCGAAACCATATGCTCGTGGTACATCTAGTACGAAAAGTCCCACCGTAAACCTCTGCTTACGCAATTGAAGGAGAGAAAGACATGATTTTGTATCTCATCCAAAACCGTTACACTTTGAAAGTTGCAGGCTTATGACTTCTGTATCACATCCAACAAAGAAACTACTCTAGAAAGTTTAAACACTGTCAGAAAAATTAAAAATTAAAAATAAAACAAAAAACAAACACAAGCAATCACAGGTCAATCGGCTTTGCAGCCAGCAAACCATGGTTTCGACTACATTGGGGCACAAGCATACTCCTTCCTAACAGCCAACTATTCCGCGTCTACCAAAACCCTACCATCGCTGCTCATGATCTGGCTACCATTCTTGTGCACCAACTCGCCTGAATCGAACAGGTTACCTGCAGCCCACTGACAACTTCAAGGTTCTAGCAGGAGATGGCAGGAGCTTGTACATGAGCCGATGATGGTTTCCCGACTTCTCCGTGGGCAGGATAAGGTAACCTGACTCGGACCTCCACGTGAAGCCTGTGGAGATGAGAGAAGACCTTGCAGACCGTCCGTCGCAGAGGTACTGAGGGGTGTCGAAAACAAGTCGCAACTACATTCTATAACGGCTACCCCGGAACGTGCTGGCAGAAGCAATTTCCACTATTCAAGGCAATAGGCAACACAAGATCAAGACGCTGCCTGGGACGACGTCGGCAACGGAGTCAGAGAGATGCAGACACCCCCCAGGCTAATAATATCCTCGTTTTATTCCCTCAATTTATCAAAATCCAACCGTGACATGTACCAACTTGTGGCATCGTCACAGCATAGCCAGGTCGACTCCGTGGACTCGTTCCTCACCCACCTACAACTTGTCCGTGCCGGTTCTACCTTGGAAGTCCTCTCGACGTGAGGTAATACTTCTATTCCGTAACCAAAGTCGCGTGCCACATTTTGCATTGATTTATGGCTACCTTTCGGCAGACGAATCCGATCCATGAAACTCCCTTAATTCACATATCCCATCCACCGTCGAACCCCAACACGCACCGCGCTTGCGTCTTCAACCGGATGTCTCCCTAACGCTTGTGGGGACTGGCCACTGCCGACCGGAACTTCCACTTATGTCAGCCTTACTTGCCCTCGCCTAATCCCATCTTCTGAAAGCTCAATTATCAATCCTACGTGTTACTAATCCCTCCTGCAACAAAAGTAGGAAAAACAAAACAGAGAAAACTAAAAAAAAAAACAAAAACAACAAAAAAGAAAAAGAAAAAGAAAAGAAAAAATAAATATAGTAAAAAAACCAATAAAAGAACCTCGAAGCTCACTCTCCTCCCTCACTCAGTGACGCAAACTCAAAGTTATAATCTGCAACCCAAAAAGTAAAGGGCTTGTGACCAATCACTGGAACTCGCCCCCTTCTGCCGCTTTGCCAATGCCTCCCCTCTCGCTCGACATTATCAGCATTGTCTCATTCTGCCAACAAGCAACGATATCATTTGCTCACCACAGCTGGATTGTCGCTACTCACGGTAAATCCCCACCCCCCTCCCCACTCCCGAAGAAAAAAAAACGCCCCATAGATGTAAAAATATATATATAAAACAAAAAAAAAAATCTAAAAATGAGAAAACAATTCCACCTCCGAAGAATCCAACCCGAAATCAAACTACATACTTTAGAGCGTTAACTGGATCGGGCGATCAGAAACCGGAACGGCACTGGTCATACAAGCTTATGTGAGTTAGGTGCATGCAGCGTTCCCATTGGTCGATCATCCATATGGATGGATGAAGTCACCACAGGTGACCGCCAATGGATGACTAAAGCCCATCGCTGGTGCGTTGCTTTATGCTTAGCTGGCACTTCATGTCGCTTCTGTCAGCCGCACTTTCCATGCAGGCCAATCGGAAGCGGCCTTCTGTGTGGTTCCTCCGCCATCCATAGCCCAGATTCTTATCCTCAATCGCCCTTTTGGCGTTGCCGCCAGGCCAGGTCGGGCCGGGCCGGGCCGAGCGCTCCAATACCCCCCGTGCTCCTCGCCCGGCCCAGCCAACCTCCTGGTTTCCACGTTTGACCAATTGCGATGCGTATATAGATCTAACTTTGGGCAGTTCGCGTGAGGGAAAAGGATTTCCAAGGGGACCTTTGGATGAATGCCTTTTTGATGATTTCGTTGATAGATGATTTCGTGGTCTTCCGCTTCCATCCGCTGTGTATAACGTGGATGGCCTCATTGGGCCTTAAAAGGGATTTTATTTGATTAAAAAGTGTCTAATAGGACAAGCTGTCATGGCTTACGTGGTTATAATCTGTGATGTGTTCATTGATTTTGTTTTGTTGGATTTTGTGTCCATTAATGATTGATTTTTTTTTTTAAACAAAAAATTACAATGAATAGTGGGATGTTATAAAACATGTATTAAATTATTTTATTTATCTAATTTCTTATATTTTTATTTTGAGATTACATCAAGATTGAAGAAATATACTCACCTTTTTCTTTTTATCAAATATGCTCTTATCATGTACAATTTTATCATCTCTTGATTACGTCCTATAGATATCATGTTTCTTTTGTTTTTTCTTTTAGAAAAAATAAAAATCTGGAAAAAGTTACCACATCTTCAAATAGAAAAGTTAAAAATAACTTCAATATTACCATATGCCAATTCAACATTTTGCATATTTACAGCTTTGTTTTGAAAGTGTCATGAATAATGGAGGAAAATACTATATATATATATATATATATATATATATCAATCAATTTCAAATTTTCATTATTTTAGAAACATGCCACTTATATGTTATGCTTGAAAGGTGATGTTGTGAGATCATAAAAAAAGAGTTTTAAAAACTTGCATTAATTTGTATTACTTGTGTGTTTATATGTTTTCTTTTTCTTGAATGTCTAAAGTTGGGCTTAATGTTGTTGTTGTTGTTGTTTTTTTTTTTTTTTTTTTTTTTTCAGTTCTTTAAAAGTTATTGCTAAATTTGAATTTTAAATTTTTACACAACTCATGCAACTTAAACCTCAAAACAAATTTAGTCCATTGCAAGGTCATATATTATTTTCAAAAAAATACCAATAAAATTGTACAAAGAAAATTTTGATACTTAGTGAAACAGGAGCTTTTAGTCCCATTTCAATGAAATACACATTAACTCAAATAATTATCTTAAAATAATCTACATGGAATATTAATATTTCTTTATTTGTGACTTATGTCTGATGGATTGATTGTTTATGTTTACAAAATCATGAAGATTATTGATTACACATACTAAAATCTATAAAGTTCTATCTCTTGTTCCATGTATTTTTTCTTAAGCCATACAATAGAGTGGATATTTCAAGAAGAAGATGACACCTCTTCCTAAAGAAGTGAATAACAATCAAGGTTTTAAGGAAGCAAAGGTCTTAGACTCAAGGTAGTTCCAAAATAGGTTGAACTACCTTGTATCTTTGTACAAATATGATATTAATAAATGCACAAGGAAGCCATCGAAGAATCTTGCAAATGCAATAAAGAAAGTGAATGCTTTTTTTTCACAACATTCATCAAAACTAAGATAAAGATTCAAAAAAATCTTTGCAATAAATAAAACATATTTAATAAATATTATATTTTATCTTCTATTATTATTTACGATTTTTGTATAATCAACAATCTATAGATTCAACTCAAGATCTATTATTTATTAAGTTATCAAATAAGGCATTAAAATTGACACAACCTTCAAGACGTCATAATAGAAATGAAGACTCTTAAGAATGACATATTTTTTTAAAAATAGATAGTAAGATACAACTTATTTGATATTACAACCTTAAAAGAAACTTTCAATATTTGGTGATTTTATTAGAGGTATGAATTATTCTTAATAATTTTCTATTTTTTTTTATTTGAAGGAAGTTATAAAGGCTTCAATAATGATCAAATAATAAAGTAGTCTTCTTATTGTAATAAGGAACACTATTGATAATTGAGATGATCTATTAATTACCTTTATAGAAGACAAAGATTAGAGTATGTAGTAAATATAATTTATTAAATTTTAGACTTTTTAAACATATAATTACTTCTCTTTATATAACTTGTCTTTAGAAGAAGTATAATATCATGGACATCAACATTGGCATTAATAAATAAGAAGATAGAGAAGTTAAGTAGAAATAAAAGCATATATAATTGATAATATTTTATAAAGAAGTTTTTTAGAAGCTTTGTAGATAGAAATTTGACTTAATAAGTATTTTTAGGTGATTGGTAGATTGAAAACTTAGCCAAAAAATTGACTATGTATTTCATATATTAACCACATGTTTTACAAGTTAGCCACGTGATGCACATATAGAAAACTTGCTTTACAAGTTGAACATATGTTTTGCAAGTTGGACATGTGTTGAATAACCTAACAAACATTATCAATTAGCTCTTTAGTGAAATAGTATATATAGAGGTAAAAATAAAGCCTTCTTCATTCTTGTTAATGTTTTTTTTGTATTCTTATCTCAGCTCAATAATCTCTAGTCTTTTAGTATTTGACAATAATAATTTTAATTTCTATTGTACATCTATCTTTGATATATTTTTTATTTTATTTTATTTTTTATTGAGTGTTACAAGAATATATTGTCCCTTTAGAATTTTTTAATGATTTATGTCTCTGAAAAAGATACATCTTTAAAAATCTAAAATTTTAATATAAATAATCTAATTTTTTTTAAATAATTAAAAATATATTTGAAAAAAATAAATTAAGATTAAGTTATAAAATTAGTATTAGATTGAAAATAATATTAGAAATAAATTAAATAAAAATATAAAAAATATAAAATCCATCAAATAATATTAAATTAAATTATCAAGGATATGAATCTCAAAGAAAGAAAATCTCAATACACTCTTGTATTATTTGAAAAGACTATGAAATCACTCAAAGATAGTAATATACTAAACTAAAATGAGTATTATTAAAGATAAGAAGACTAGAAAGTCTTGAAACAAGACTAAATACTAAAAAGGCATTGACAAGAGTGAAGAAGGCTTCATTTTTGTTTCTATATATACTATCTATACAGGAACTACGTAACAATATTCTATAGAACCTCCAACATGTGTTTAATTTGCAAGACATGTATCTTAACTTCTAAGACAAGTCTCTTATATGTGCGCCACATTGTTAGCTTGTACGACAAGCTATCAACACATGTAGCATGTGGCTAACTTATTAACCAAATTTCCAACCTACAAATCACCTATAGACATGTTTAAAGCTCAAACCACATCTATGAAGCTTTTAGGAAGTTGTTTTAGAAGATATTATGTAATTAATCTACTTTTACATATTTTTATATAATTATATTACTTAAGTAACTATTAAAGTAACTACATATTCATGACATAAATATAAGTTTAAATTCAAGACTAAGAATAAAACAATAGTTGAATTGTTGTAAATTTTTTAGTGATTAGAATATGATACTTTTTGATATACAATTGTTATTATGTAATAGCAAATATATATTTTAGAATTTTTTTTTTAGAAGAGTTATAAGATCAATATAATAAATTTTAAGTCTATAAAAAAAATTAAATTCAAAAAAATTTTTTATATAAAACTTTAAAATAATTTAAAAATAAATCTTTGATGGATATGAAAGGATAAGGTGATTAATAAAAAATTAGAAAAGATTCTTAATAAAAATTTAAAAATTTGATAAAACTCTAATATCCTAAAAAAAGATCCTCAAGGTTTTAAAGATCTTTTAATAGTAATAGAGATTGGTTCATGGAGAGCATCCATAAACTTAAAGATACATGAGATAGATATAAAATGTTTCTTCTTATTTTTTTTATAAAATTAAATATTTTTTTATTATTATTATCTACATAATAAATTTTATTCTGCCAAATCAAGGTACATTCTCAATAAACTTTAAAAACTCAAAAATATCTATAAACTTAGTTTAATTATTTTTTATCCAATATATTTTTTAATTCATATAATCATGTGGTTTTACAAATAAAATTTATAAGATATCATTTAAAATATTTTAATTTATTTTTTTTAATATTTTAAAGATTATTTATGTTTTAAAGAATAAAAATGTAATATAAAAAATATATCTAAGGTAAAAATATAGGCCCTATCATATATAATAAAAATTATAAATTATATATTAAAAAATTAGAAATATATATAGTTATATGCATATATATTTTTAAACTTAAATAAAATAAAAAATCTATAAAAATGATATAGGAAATATTAAAGATGATTAAATTAGATAAATAAATTTATAGCATGATATTCAATAGAATATATAATTATTTTATTTTTTTAAGAATTTTATCTATATAATGCCTTAAAATTACATATATATATATATATATATATATATATATATATATATATATATATATATATATATATATATATAATTATTTTTAAAATTATAATCTAATTAAATTTTCTTTATTTTTTTAATTCTATAAAAAAATTATTAATATTATTTAAAATCAAAATAAATATATAATAATTTTTAATCAAAAATCATTGATTTTCTTTTATTAATAATTTAACTTTAAACTTTATTTTATTACTATAAATTTGTAATTTATTTAAAATTCACATCTATTTTTAAATGATAACTTAAATGTAGATCTAAGGCCAAAGGATATGTTGATTTTTTTCTTAGCATTAAACATATTTTATGTGTTTATATATATATATATATATATATATATATATAATCATATATTTTTGCTACATCCATCCATAAGCATTGTGTCATTCATTGTATTATTAAAATTTTGAACAACTTAAAGAAGATGAATATTAGATTATAGATTTATAAAAATTATTTATAAATACATATTAATTATGATATTTGATATAGATTTTTAATAATTAGAAAATTGATATAAATATAAATATATATATATATATATATATATATATATATATATATATATATATTTTGTATATACACACACACATAATTTAAGCTTAAATTTTGAAAAATCTAATTAAACAAATATTTTTATTTAAGCTTGTAGAATATTTAAATGATTCTTCATTGATTTTATTTTCACTTCTTTTGATAATCTTTTTAAATTAAGCAGAAATCCAATAAGATAGATTAAAAGATACTAGTATGCAAAGTTGTTACAAATAAAATTTTAATATGAAAATATTATTTTTCCTTTTAAAGATATATAGGTATGAAGGATTTTTGAGGATTTCTTTTTAACTCATGGTTAAATTAATGTCTTTTATTTCTAAAATAAAAATAATCCAATTTCTGAAAATGCCAAAGATATTTTCTTTTGTTTCAATATATGTAATAAATATAAAAAAATTGAATTCGTGAATGACAAGTGGATATAAAACAAAAGATGCTATTTTTTGTATTAATTAAAAAATGTACAAATAAAATAATTCTTGTGTAATTTTTTGTTCTATTATTAATTTTTATCATTTTTTTTACAATTTTTTTTACCAAAAAATATATATGTATATCATCCTTATTAAAGGATTTTACTAAAATAAATATAAAATAAAATAAAACATTGATTTTTTGGATTATAAATTCTTAAAATCTAAGCACGGTTACGAAGCATTAAATAATATTATTTTATTCTTATCAAAATTTTAAAAAAAATAATGCAAGTAAAATTTAAAATATAACTATAGATATTTTCTTATTGTATAAAAATAGAAATATTATTTTTGATCTATTAATTTATATTCTACCTCAATTAAATTCATGATAGTTATTGATAAATTTTTTTTTCTTGGTTTAGTAAAAAGTAAAAATTAATAATCATAAAATGATAAATTTACGTGAGTTTTAAATTAATTTTTATCTTAAACTAGATTAAATGCCTATGTATTTCTTCTATGATTATTATTATAAACATGATGAAAAAATAAACCTTTTTGTAGTAATTTGCTCTTGAAAAAATATTTAAAAAAATATTATTGATTTTTTTATACTACTTACTCCTACTGCTAAAAAATTATATATAAATTAAACTACATATTCAAAATACAAGAAGAGATTACAAGTTATCCTTTAAATTTGAATGCCTTGCAATGTGTAGTCTAAAACGTTTCTGAAAAATGTAAATCATTATATAGCTTTGGCAACATTATTCTTTAAAAAATATAGAAATAATAATCGAACAAAATTAGATTTCTTCCTTTTCCATGAAAAGTTCTTCAATTGTAATTAAATTAGAAATTTTTATGAGAAATTAAAAATTAAAAATACAAGTATAATAATTTCAATAAAAAATATCCAAAAAATCAATATAAAATATTATAGGATCGTTATTTAATATTTTTACAAAAATAAGCATTGAGTGATTTTATAAATTCATTTTTAAGTTTCTTGTAGTGTTCACTATCCTACAAACATTTGTAATTATTGAACTAGATTTATTCAATTAAGATCAATGTGTAGAAACCATCAATGAGTATCAAATTAGTATAAAAATAATTAAAATTTTTAATTTTTTAAAATAAAATATCTTAGAAAATTAATCCAAAATATATCAAAATATGTTATTTTTCAAAATGACAATATATATATATATATATATATATATATATATATAAAGAAATAGGAACATAAGTAAAAACTTATGTTGTTGGATACAAAAAGTATATTCCTTATTCATTTTTAGTCTATCTTAGTATTCTTTAATTTATCTTAGTGATGTATTCTTAGTTACTTTAGTTTGTCAATTACTATAATGTTAATGCAATCATATATGATTCTATGATTATAGTAATTTTTCAATTACTGTAAAGTTAAATGATGTTGAAACAATAAAATTCATATGAAAATAATATATATAAAACAAATTAAATTTTAATATAGTAATTTTAAATAATAATTTAATATAATTTATATATATTACCACCAGACTAAACATTTCATGAAGAGTGTAAATCTAATATAAGGCAATACGTTTGGAAAACAAATATGTCTAAATAATAAAATTATATAATAATATGTAATGACTCTTGAATTTGTATTAATAGAAAATAAAATATAAATATTATATTTTTTTATTTTATATAATCTAAAAAGAAAAGTCTATTATGTTTATTAAATTTAAGACTTTGTCTTTATGCATTATGTTGTATAAACAAAGATTGTTACACACAATACATCAATTACTACAAACCAATAACAAAGTATGTAACCTAAACCAAATAAAAATGCATAATCAATATACCTTCAAGAGAAGAAGAATCTTCACACAAGTAAGTCAAGCTTTCTCTAATACTACAAAGATGGAATCTAAGAGTACAAAAATGAGTAGAAGAGAAATCCTAAAGCTTTATTAAATGGTTAGTCACCATAATCAAGCAACTCCTTATAATAAGCTTTTTTTTCCTCTAAAAACCACTCACAAGATTTGACTTGATATGAATGTTAATTCAAGAGATTTTTCCGTCTAAGTATTCAAACTCTAATTGACATTAACAAAGTCAACTAATAGAAAAAACTAAATGGATGGAAAAACCACTAAATCAAACTAAATCACATACATCTGACAAGATTTGGTACTCAATGCCACATCATGTGACAATTACAATGCATAAGCACTTCCACAAAAGAATGGCTTTAAATAATTGTGTAATGTATCATAAAAAATTCAGAAAATACTTCAAATATTAATAAAAATAAAATTTAATATATATATAATTTAAAATTATATTTAATTTTACAAAATAAATAAATAAATATACTATATAAATTATAGAACAAGAAATTAAAATATAATAATATTTTATTTAAAAAATTAAAATTTAATTGAATTTATTTATTATTTCATAAAAAATTAAACTAAAAATATTTCAATAAAACTAAATTAATTGCATATTAATTCTTAGATAAAGTAGCAACATCTGTCAAGGACAAGAAAATAATAAAGACAAATAAACAAGTGAGACTTCTTTCAAAGAAAGATGACAAAATAGAAATAACTTGATATGTATATTAAAAAAGAAACTGGAATGGCTATTGCCAAAAGACAAGAAAACTAGAGACCCTTGAAACTAGACTGGAAGCAAGAAAGAAGTTGATAAGAGTGAAGAAGGCTTCACTCTTATCTCTATATATACTATCTAAATAGGAGCTACGTGGCGACGTTCTATAGAACCTCCAATATCTGTTGACTTTGTAGGACACATGCCTTGACTTACAAGGCAAGTTTTTCTACGTGTGGGCCACATAGTTAGTATGGTCTTCAAGCTTACAACATGTGTGGCACATGGCCAACTTGTTTGACCACGTTTTTATTCCAAAAAGTCAATTAAAGACACCTATAAAGTCAAAGCAGTATCTATGAAGCTTCTAGGAAGCCTCCATATCAAATATTATAGAATTAACTTACTTTTATTTATTTTTACTTACTTCTAACTATTTATATATGTAATTATTGGCTTACCTGAGTATGTCTGTGACACAACCCCCCTTTTTAGGGATGAGTTCTTCGAGGAGCGATCATCATATGTTGAGAAAATCTATGATGTGACAAATTATATTTGCCACATACTCTGATCTTTGTTCTCTTCGAAGATGATTGATAGGGCCTGTCAACCATCGATAGTGTCCCATACCAAGAAGGGAAGACCACCCAATTATTTGATCATTGTTGAAGCCTTCATAACTTCCTTCAAATAAAATATTTAGAACACCATCATAAGTTGTTCCTATCTCTAGTAAAATCACCAAACATCGGGAGTCCCTTCCAAGGTCGTGATACCAAACGCGTTTTATTTTTCCATCTATTCGAGGAAGAACATGTCGTTCTTAAAGATCTTCATCTTGATTACGTCATCTTGAAGGTTGTGACAATCGTAATGTCTTTTCCTGTAGATCAGCAAACAAAGGCTCTTGAGTCGAATCTACTGGTTATTGGTTCTCCATTTTCTGAGCGTCACAACTACAAAGAAGCTACAAACAAGGATTGAAAGTAGAATGATATCTTGCCTAAATCTTGTTTCTTTTATAAAGAAGGTTTTTATCTTGATTTTAATCGATGTCATTAATGAAAAGCTTCCACCGCCTTTGCTACATTTGTAAGATTCTTTACTGGCTCTCATGTATGTTCATTAATATTATATCCGTACTAATTGACAAAATATTCCAATTTATTTTGGCACCGCCTTGAATCTAAGACTTCTTCCACATCAAACTCTTCATTATTGTCCACTTCTATAGGAGGAGGTGGAACTTGTCTTCTTCTTGATATGTCCACTATCTTGTATGGTTCAAGAAGAGACACGTAGAATACTGGATGGATTTTCATTGACTTCGATAGATGTAAATGATATGCAACTGGATTGATTTGTGTAGAAATAGAAAATGGTGCAAGGCTTTGATAGTCCAACTTATAACAAGGATGAGTGGTCTTGATATTGTGATGAAGTAATCATACCTTATCACCCATGTGGAATGGTGGTTGTTCTTTTTGATAGACATCCGCATTGACCTTTTGTTGTTCTTGAGCTTTTTTTTACTATGCCTTCATCATTGCATGTAGCTCTGACAAATGAATTGCCAAATCTTTCATAGCAGAATTATCAACTTTTGAAAAGTCAAAAGTATCAAGTCGTGGATGATAACCATAATTAGCAAAGAAAGGTGTTTATTTTGTAGAAGAATGTATCGTATTATTGTAAGCAAACTCTGCCAATGGCAAAAGAATTGTCCAATCATCTTATTGGTAGTTGATGATACATCTTAAATACTGCTCCAAAACTTGATTAATACGCTCTGTTTGTCCATCAATTTGAGGATGGAATGCCAAAGAAAGTTTTATATCCACTTTTAGAATCTTGAAAAGAGTCCGCCAAAATCTTGATACAAATTGAGTTCCCCTATCTAATATAATATCCTTGGATAATCCATAATAGCCATAGATATTCTCAAGAAAGAGCTTAGCTATTTCTTCACCTGTGATAGATTTTGTACATGATACAAAATGTGCCATCTTGATAAAACGATCTACTATCACAAATATAAAGTCATAAGAACCTAAGATTGGAAGATCCGTGATGAAATACATAGAAATAGAAGACCATGGTTATTCTGGAATGGGTAATGGCTCAAGAAGTTTGTAAGGTTGATGACGAGTAGTTTTTGATCTCGAATAAATATCACAAGATTGTACAAAATCTTTAACTGCTTTTCACATTTGGGGCCACCAAAAGTCTTTGGATATTAGTTCTAAAGTTTTATTGTATCCAAAATGTCCTACTGTTGGAAAGTCATGACGAGCTTGAAGAACATATAATCGAGTTTTACCTTCTAGAACATATAGATGTCCTTCAAAGTATAGTAGATTCTTCTTGAATTCAAACTTGGAAGTATCATGAGACTTTGAAGGATTTTTCTTAATATCATGAATAAGAAGATCAGAAGATATACTTCACTGAACTTGCTTAATGAAAGTTGAATCAACAATTAGTATTGATTTCATTGCTCGAAGATGAAGATGCTCTGGCTTCAAAAGAATTATTTGTTGTTGATAAAAAGCAGCATTTCTTTCCTTTGGTATAAGATAAGATCATCTAGAGAGTGCATCTAATAAACCTTATTGTTTTCTTAGTCAATAAGTGATCTTGAATTTGAATCTTGACAAAGACATACTCCAACGAACTTGGCGACAATTCAAAATACGTATTGACATAAAATATTCAAGGTTCTTGTGATCTGTATAGATTGTGACTACATTTAAAGCCCCTTCTAGATAATGGTACCATTCTTGAAACGAATCCATGATTGCAAGAAGTTCTTTGTCGTGGATCTCGTAGTTGATCTCGGCTACTAAAAATTTTCTGGAATAAAAAGCTATAGGATGAATTTTATCATCTGTTCCCATTTGTGACAATACGACACGCAAAGCAAAGTCTTATGTGTATGTTTTCATAAAAAAAAAACTTAGAAAAATCGACTTGATACAAGATTGGTGCAGAAACAAAGGCTGTCTTCAAAGCTTCAAATGCTACTTTTGCTTCTTCATTCTATTCAAGTTTGCCTTTACAAGTCAAACGTATAAGTGGAGCTGCAACTTGAGAGAAGTCTTTGATGAAGATCCGATAGTAGTTGGTAAATCCCAAAAAGCATTGGACATCTCTTACCATTTTTGGGATCCTCCAATCCATAATAGTTTGAACTTTCTTAGGATCCATCATAAGTCCGTCATTTGAAATGATGTATCCTAAGAAGTCGACTTGAGTAGTGTGAAATATACACTTTTCTATCTTGGCATAGAGTCCTGCATCTCTTAGTTTTTGTAATACTTGGCGAACATGAAATTCATATTCTTATGGGTTCTTAGAATAGATTAAGATGTCATCTTAGTAACAAAAAATAAAATCATCTAAAAACTCCCAAAAGACATCATTCATTAGATGTTGGAATGCTACTGGTGCATTTGTAAGTCCAAAAAGCATGACGTTGTATTCGAAATGTCCATACTTTCTTCGAAACGCAGTCTTCCATTCATCTCTTTTTTTGATGCATACCAAATTGTATGCTCCTCATAGATCTATTTTTGTATAGATCTTAGCTTGATTCAACTGATCAAGAAGTCCAGATATCAAAGATAGCGGGTTCTTATTTTTGATAGTGATTTTGTTGAGTCCTCAATAATCAACACACATTCGCAATAATCCATCTTTTTTCTTCACAAATAAAATTAGAGCTCTTGCTGGAGATTTGGAATGGCGTGTGAAGTTCTTGGCCAAATTCTCTTCAATATACTCCTTGAGTTCAGCTAACTCATTTTCAGATAAATTGTAGATTGGTCCAAATGGCGGTTGTGCTCCTTCTTGAAGGTCAATTGAGCTATTATAGGAACGATGTTCTGGAAGAGTATCCGCATTCTTTTTCTCAAATATATCTTAAAAATCTTAATATTGGCTTGGAATGCCACTTGAAGTCTTTCCACCAATAGAAACAGGTGTGGCATAAATGACACAAGGTGATCCTTCTTTTGTAGCATGCAAAAAAGTACTTGCACCTACAAATATAGATTTAATTATACTAAACTTATGACTTTCTACTTGATTAACTACACTCTTAATTATACTTTCAAAAAAATCAAGAATATGAGAAGTCTAATCTATTTTAGGGTTATATTTTTCTAACAATGATAAACCTAAAATAATTGGTTTAGAAAGAGATCTAATGATATTAAATATTAAAAAGCTACTATGACCATCAGTTGCTATTTCTATAGGAAGGGTTTCATGAGTAACATCTCTTGTAGACAACGGACGACCATCTATGACTTCTACATGAATAAGTTTAGTTTTCTTTACTAAAAATATGCTATGTCTTTTAGCAAATTTTTCATCTAAGAAACATGCTGAGACTCTTGAATTTAGCAAGGCAGAGGCTTTGAGATGTTTAGGTCATGGAATAACATTTATCATAAAATATGGAGAGGGTTCTGAGGAGAGGATAGGACGTTTACTAGGCATTGTACAAGATTCCAGCCGCTTAATTCCTATTGTAGCTGGACAAATTCATTTTTTGACATGCTATCTTCTTTGATCGCTGTACTCCTCATTTTATGGTTGCATCGCTTCTTTCGACAATATTGAGCAGTGTATTAAGGTTCTCCATAATATAAGTACAATCCTTCTTGACGACGATGAGTCTTTTCTTGCTCAATAAGAGGTTTGAAACATACTGCATCAATTTGCATATCCTCTACTTTCGAATGTATGTGTTGAAGAGATGTTGGTGTTGCCATTGAATTATAGTTACGTTGAGATCTACTTGTACGGTTCTTAGATCGGAATTCAAAAAGGTGATTGTTGCACTTCACAGCAAAGTCAATTGCTTGATTCAATGTTTGAGGATTAGGTAAGTTGAGCATTAATTTTTTTACCTCATATTGTAATCCATAGAAAAATTAGCTAATAAGTGCAGCATCACCCTGTAGAATAGATATTAATTTGTTTTGAAAGATATTGGTAAAATATATTAATAGTCCATATAATAGGAAATTCAGGAGGATGGATGAGTGATTTAATTCTTAAAAGTGGTTAATTACAGAATTACGATTAGAATCTCAAGAATCAAGAGAAAGTATATAGGAGTTGTAGAAGTTAATTAAGAGGCCAGACTATGATAGTCATGAGCCGAGGGCCATTGCTGTGATAGTGTGAGTCGAGGTAAGCTTGGTGCTACCTCTTTTGTTTTGTTTGTTATTTTCTTTGAATAAGAAGATTGAGAGTTTCTGAATATTGTGAAGTGAATTATAGAATGAAAATGTGATTAGTATTATTTGAGAAGAAGAAAGATTGAATGCTGAAATCTGATTGTAGTTCAGCAGAGAGAATGAGTTTGTGTTTGTGTGAAACACTGTAATGTGAATGGTAGTTCTATGTGAAGAATTCCAATGATTGGAATGAGGGTAATTGTGTGGTGAAAGCTGTGAGGGTGCAGTATTACAATTGGAGATTATGAGGGTGAATATATTGGTAAAAATAGCAGTTATTGGTATAACTGAATTACTGTAAAGAAGAGACGGATAAGGTGAAGGAGGAGATTATAGTTTCTTTGTGTGTTCAGATATTGAAAATAAAGATGATACATTCAGGAGGTAATTGATTGTGTGACCCTAACGTGAACGCTTAAGCAACTAGTCATTCTCCATGTTTGAATCCCCCTGTACGGATTTATTCCCATTAGATTAATTTGGAATAAATAAAACGAGCAATCACATTTTGGCGCCGCTGCCGGAGAGTGATAATAGCTTTGAGTGTTAGGAATTAATTAGCAAACGTGTAAAAAAATTGACAATGGAAGACGATTTCAGTAGTATTTGAAAAAAAAGTATGGTTATTAAGAATGAGAATTTAACAGCAAAGAGAATAAAGCAATCAAAGAAAAGAACAGAGCAATTGTAAGCAAGAAATTTGTTGCGTAACTAGCGAGATCGCAAATTGAAAAAGAAGCATCGACAAAGTTGGATTAAGCCATGGTTGCATGCTTGTCAGCATATTTGATCATACCCAGAAGACGATCGACCTCTAATATTTCAAAAGTATATACCATTAAAGAAATTACCAAGAGTACTCACGAGGAGCGTTGCTATTAGTCCAGCATACCTCTCGAAGCTGTTAACGGAAAACAAGGAAGGTACAAAGGAATTAGGTATCCCACTGGATATTTTCCCAATTAAAAATACGTCCGATTCTAACAAGTCTGGTTCTGAAGATCAACATAAATCACTTGTCAATAAAGACCAATTCAGAATAAAACTTATTATTTTCACCTCATATTCAACCAGTAAAATTATTTGGGGATAATAATAGTCAATCGAGAGGGCCTGGGAGTCCAAAAAAGACTTTTGTGGGAGATAATTTTTATTTTAATAAAGAATTGAGTGGAACACCGGCATCTTTAATGATGTCCGAAGGACCAGTAATTTTGATTGCAGTTCAAATGGGTGTAGTGGGCGATCGATTGACTAGCATCGAGCCATAACCTACTTTTTGGGGTTTGCTAGGTACAGATCCCGATCCAGATTTGTCTCAATTTTTGATGGCGTGTGTAGCCAATAATGGCAGAACTGAAGATATTTGGTTAAGATGGCTGCTAGCGACCTTAAAAGACATAAAATTTGAGTGGTATAACTGCGAACGTGTGGGACAATTTATCAATTAGGAGGCATTGAAAAATATATTTTTAGCCCATTTTTGATCAATTGGTTTTCAAGAATATCTTAGAGAAAAATTAATAAACAGTAGAATGGTACTAGGGAAAGCGGTACAGTCATATTATGGTTGCGTAGCAGATATACTTCGAAAAAGGCCAAATAACCAAATACCAAAATTGTTTGTATTGTCCATATTGGTTAAGGGACTACACCCACCAGAATTGAAGATGTTTGTAAAGGAGGCCCAATTAGCCACCATTGCATCATCTCTTGAGCGAGCAAAGGTATAGAAGGAATGTCACTATGACCAGAACTTAATAGTTGGAGCCACGATGATTCCATCTCAAGGAGGTTATCAAATGACAAATTGAAATGATGCATCGAAAAGTTATCTCGAAAGGAATGATTATGGTACAATTCCACATGGAATCATAGATGTTGTTCCATTACAGGCTGTACCACCATCATCATCATACCCGTATGTGCCTTATTTTGCATATCAAAAACCAATATCTATGAAGGAATTGCCAAATGTATTGGTATCAAGGAATCCCAATGAGTCATTGCTATTAACATTGATGAAAAAAATGGATGAATTGGCTGTAAATTTGGCCAAGGATAAAAAAAAAAGGCATAAACCAACCAATATGCGTCCCAATGTCTGGTGCAACAATTATAAGGGGCAAGGTCATTTAGTAACAGAATGTTTTTCACCTCCTCAAATGATTGTACAATGTACCGTTTGCGGGGGCAAGCATGTTACCACCAACTGTTGGAATTTACAGAAGCAACAACAACTCAGTAACCAAATAATAATTCAACCAACTTCATGGGATGTCAATCAAGTGCAAACGGGAAATAGGTTTGGCTGGAATGGAAATCGAGTGAATAAATAAAACAAGAACTATTCCAATTTCCTAAACTCTAAATTTCACCAAGAAGGTGTATCCAATACTCATGGATTGGCGATGAACCTACCAAGATACCATCAATATCTACCCATGACGAAGCCATGGCCAGAGTCTACAGTAATAATGGATCAATCAAGATCCTTTATTCTTCCGATATGGAACAGACCTAGCCGTTATATACTAGTAGAGACATCCAATATCCCTGAAGGAGTTGACAGGAGACCACTTCGTTGTTATCATTACAGACAAATCGGACATTATGCGAGTGAATGTCCTAATCCAAGGGCGAGTAATGACTATACTGTAATATGTGGAAATTATAAGCACTCTCGTCACACTTATTAGCAGTGCAATGCGCCCTTTAATTATAATAATCAGTGTCGTATTACGTGCTTTCCTGCTCGAGAATGCGTCGGGCGTGTGATTGTAGAAGGTAGTATGGAGATTCGCTAATATTCAAGCAGTTTATCAGTTTTTGACTGTTAGAATATAAACAACTGTAAGAATATATCGTAAATCTATACGGATGTCCTTCGACTGCTCGCCAAAATCCTTTTTGCCCCAGCCGGTAGGTCTTTAGACGTTACAAAGAACCCCGAACAACCCAAACTGCTAATCTTCAATACCGCTTTATACTCACGATCTTTTAACCACTGACTGTCTCATTAAATTAACCCAATAAATTTCATTCACTCTGCATACTCAATCCTATAGACACCCTTTTAATTCTTCATCATAGACGTAACTTGATTTCACAAAACAGTCAAGAGTAATCACACCCACTTCATTAAAATCCCGATTCACCAGTACAACACTTTGACTATTCAGCAACGATTGCTTCAGTCTTCCCAAAACCCTATGAAGAAAAAAAAACCCCAATTTTTTGTTTTTTTTCCCAGCCCGAAGCATGAAGCTAGCTCTCCGACCCTTCTAAAAAAACTTATTCTCTCCCCCCCCCCTCCATTTCTTAACCTATCATCTCCTTTAATCTTAATTCTCCCGTCTTTCAAACCCTAGCCTTTGAATTTCTTCAATCTTCCATCTTGGATCCGGAATTGGCTCCGCCGTCAGAGTTCTCTCCTCCATTTTTACCTTTAAGAGATCCTTTTACCGAAAACAACGTTTCCTGAAATGGCACAAAAAACAGGACAGCGTGAAACAGAATCAGAGCCCCATAATCGGGACAACATTGAGTCGCCTGACCAATTCAGGTCTCATATTGGCTAAGAGGCCCGTACTAAGACCTGGATGTTCCCGTAATTGGACCGCATTGGGTTGCCCGACCAAGTTAGGTCTCATGTTGGGTAAGAGGCCCGTAATAGGACCTGGATTGGATGTCTTGAAATTGGATTCAATTGGCTCTTCGAACAAGGCTCACCCGTCGTTGAATTGGTCCTTTCCCTTCTTGTTGACTCCCGTTATTGGAATCGTATGGAGTATTTTAGTATGCCCCGGCTGACTGTAATGGGGTGACTGAACCTGGCCACTCAGTATTTGTACTGGAATTGGTCATTGCTCTTAATATTCGAGGTAATTGAATATTAATAAAAGTCCCCTTTCTTTATATTTTCACGGTATACTTGTGTTACAACACGACACCGGGACCAACAAATGCAAATAAGCCAATCGATGGAGGACAAAGGCCCTGTTCAATGAGACTCATTAGTACATCGTGTCGAGGTGGTGAACGCAGTACTTACCAGAGGCCAACAAAAAGACAAGAATCTAATTCAGGACCTGGATGAACCAATCGCAGGAAAGCAAATAGTGCCGTTCATGGGGCTAAATGAACTAATATCAGTATTGGGACGTATCCCAATATTGAAACCTCAACAAGCTGAGGAACCTAATTTGGTTCTACATACCAATTTATCGGGACCATCCAATCCAGGTCTTGTTATGAGCTTTGCACCCAGTATGAAACTTGACTCGGTGGCACAACCCAATGAGGTTCCAATTATGGAGGCTTCGGTTCCATTCCAAGGAGTTTCGATCTCTATGCAGTTTTGAGAAACGTCTTATCCGTTGAAAGATCCTCTTGAGGGTAGAAATTCGAAGGAAGCCCCGGCAATTGTTCCAATTCCGAGTCCAAGGCAGAAGAATATCTTACATCACGGAGTTAAACTCAAACCAATGAAAAAAAAAAAAGACATTGGAAATTATCCTAAATATGGAACCCTATGATATTTTGAAGGATCTAGATGCTATTCGGTCTTCTATTTCTATGAAGCAACTTCTAGCGGTTGCACCAGAGTGCCATTCTATATTGAATTCATCGTTAACACGGCATAGGCACCGTAATAAAGAAGTTTGTGAAGTCAGTTTGAACCCTGACCCAGGTGCACCAACCATCGATGTTTCGATTGACGGTGTTATGATCTCGGATGTTCAGGTCGATGGTGGCTCTAGTGTAAATTTAATGAACGTGGATACAATGGAGGACTTAGATCTAAAGCAATTGCTACCTATGACATTGGTCTTGTAAATAGCAGATCATAGTCGGATAAAGCCAATGGAAATCTTACGTAATATTGCCACTGTAATCGGTGGATTGACATACAAAATCAATTATATTGTATTTCGATTACAGAGTTCTACATTATTGTATCCCATTTTATTGAGCAGACCTTGGCTTTATCAAGCCAAAGCTAAGAACGATTGGAGCCGAGGCACATTGACAATTAGAAATGGCCGTGACCAAATTGTTCTATAGATGTATCCGGTACAATATCATGGAGAATCTCAATTGCCAAAATCAGAATTTACATCAGACAACTAGAATCAATCGATTGAGGAAGATGACAATGCTATAGGTTCACCGCAATTTGGGATAGGACAAAACACTTTAACAGCAAAGGTAGGAGTCTACCAATGTGGAAGTCCTAGTGAATATTTATTGTATCAAGAGGATGCGACTAACTCGGATCATGCTATTGTCGAATAGATGAACAATCCTACAGTCAATAGAATCAGTACATTGGAACCAGATTTGAGTGGTTCCCATATGTCGGATAATATAAGATATTTAGATTAGGAGAAGATAATTAAATCAGAGGTTATTGAAGACCCTGTGTGTCAATCTATTAACCTGAGTACCAAAAAAATGCCACAGCTAATTAAATATATGTCGATATTATTGATACAGAATTAGATGTTTAGAAACAGTTTTTTGTCCATCACAAATCTACCTTTGCATAGTCGTATGCAGATTTGAAAGGCATTCCAATTGATGTATGTGAGCACCAGATTATTTTGGAGGAGGGTATTATGCCAGTTCGTCAAAGACAACACCGGTTTAACGCAAAATATTCTCTTTTAGTGAAAAAAAAATTAGATAAACTTCTCAATGTGGATTTTATTTATCCTGTTTCGCATACTGCATGGATGTCGCCAATCGTGATGGTATCGAAGAAGAATGGGAAAATCAGGATATGTCAAGAGTTTCGAAAGTTAAATACGGCCACCAAGAAAGATTACTTCCCATTACCTTTCATGGACAGTATGGGTAACATGTTGTCATTATCCCCAAGTAGTAAAAGAATAGGAGAGGGGCACCAGTTAAAGTCATTCTGTGGTGTTGTTTTGGGTTGGCTGGAGTGCCATTTTCTTGTATTTCTTGTGTTTTTGAGAGTAGTAGTTCCAGTTAAAAGTTAACAGTGAAGAGTCAGTCACAAGTATCTATTGAAGATATTCCAGAATAGATGAGTCAGCAGCAGCAACAATTAGAACTTTGGGATGTCCAGATCCTGAAATTGGAAGCTCAAGTCCGTGAACTGGGCAAATTCAATGAAGATCTTTGAGCTCAGTTGAGGTAGGAGCCAATGGAAGGATTGAAAGAGCACGAAGATTTGCAGTTAAAATCTAAATCGATGGAACCAATAATAGATACTGTGGCAATTGATTAATTAGATAGGTAAGAGGAACTAGTAACTTTGTAGAGATTTGTTAAGTAGTTTTTAAATAGGTATCAATTGAGTGTTTACGAGGACGCTATACAGATAGGAGTGGAGCTATGTAGAATAGATATTAATTCGTTTTGAAAGATACTGGTAAAATATATTAATAGTCTATATAATAGGAAATTCAGGAAGACGGATGAGTGTTTTAGTTCTTAAAAGTGATTAATTACAGAATTACGATTAGAATTTGGAGAATCAAGAGAAAGTATATAGGAGTTGTAGAAGTTAATTAAGAAGCCAGACTTTGATAGTCATGAGCTGAGGGCCATCGCTGTGATAGTTTGAGCCAGGGTAAGCTTGGTGCTACCTCTTTTGTTTTGTTTGTTATTTTCTTTGAATAAGAGGATTGAGAGTTTCTGAATATTGTGAAGTGAATTATGGAATGGAAATGTGATTAGTATTATTTGAGAAGAAGAAAGATTGAATGCTAAAATCTGATTGTAGTTCAGCAGAGAGAATGAGTTTGTGTTTGTGTGAAACACCGTAATGTGAATGGTAGTTCTGTGTGAAGAATTCCAATGATTGGAATGAGGGTAATTGTGTGATGAAAGCTGTGAGGGTGCAGTATTATAGTTGGAGATTATGACGGTGAATATATTGGTCGAAATAGCAATTATTGGTATGACTGAATTATTATAAGGAAGAGACCGATAAGGTGAAGGAGGAGATTATAGTTTCCTTGTGTGTTCAGATATTGGAAATAAAGATGATACATTTAGGAGGGAATTGATTGTGAGACCCTAACATGAACACTTAAGTAATTAGTTATTTTCCATGTTCAAATCTCCCTATACAGGTTTATTCCCATTAGATTAATTTGGAATAAGTAAAACAAGCAATGATACATCCCATTTAATATCAATTATAAGTTGTCAAAATTATGAAGCATACAACATTATTGATCAATTGCCTAGTCGTAAAATATAGATCTTATTGGTTACAATACGAATTGCATCATGTTCTCTTTATATGGATCGAAACTCTACCAAAAAAGCTTCTAGATTATCCAATATTGGATCTCGTCGTTCAAGAAAAGATGAAAACCACGATAGTGCTAAACTTGAAAGAAGCGTATCAATGAATCTAACTTGCAATCTTGGAGTTGGATAGCTTTGAGATTGAAGTTCAATCACAAGTTGTACTTGATTAATAAATCCTCAAAACGTTGATCAAGTGCCATCAAACTTCTCGAATAGGACAATTTTTGGTTCTATAACACTAGAAGGGCGTTCCACCATAGGATGAGGGACATGATTTGGTACAGATGTTGAAGCAGCTCCAATCATTTCTATATCTTCACTTCTTAAGAATCTTGTTGCTCCTTGTGGTAGTAAATTGAGTTGATGTATTGTAAGCATTAAGTCCCTCAATTGCTCTTGCATTTGTGCCATTGTACTCTTTATTTCAGCAAGTTCTGCCATGATAATATTTAGAAAAGAGAAGATGTCTAATATCACTCAAGACAAATAGAAGAGAGGACTTGAGAACAAAGAAAATACTAAAGACAATATCAGTTTAGAAGAAGGTAATCTACAACTTCTAATATACTTATGTCTTATCAAAAAAAAGGGATAATCCATTCTTAATCAAGATTAGACAAAGCTTTGATATTGTAGGTACAGTCTTGTGAATCTATCAAGGACAAGAACATGATAAAGAGAAATAAACAAGTGAGACTATTTTCATAGAAAGATGACAAAATAGTAATAATTTGATATATATATATTAAGAAAGAAACTGGAAAAGGCTATTGCTAAAAGCTAAGAAAAGTAGAGACCCTTGAAACTAGACTCGAAGCAAGAAAGGAGTTGACAAGAATGAAGAAGGCTTCACTCTTGTCTCTATATATATTATCTAACTAGGCGCTACATGGGGATGTTTTATAGGACCTCCAATATTTGTTGACTTTGTAGGACACATGCCTTGACTTACAAGGCAAGTTTTTCTATGTGAGGGCCACATAGTTAGCTTGGTCTTCGAGCTAACAACATGTGTGGCACATGGCCAACTTCTTTGACCATGTTTCTAATCCAAAAAGTCAATTAAAGATACCTATAAAGTCAAAGTAGTATCTATGAAGCTTCTAAGAAGCTTCTATATCAAATACTATAGAATTAACTTACTTTTATCTACTTTTACTTATTTCTACCTATTTATATATGTAATTATTGGCTTACATGAGTATGTCCATGACAACATCTTTTTAAAGAGATAAATAGCATTATTCTTCTCATTACCCATCAATTTTTTCTTCTTTGTATAAGACAAAGCAATGAATATTTCTTTCTTTATAAAGTTGTAAATGATTCTTTTTTACTATAATTCTTCTACATTTGTAGTATTAAAATTGATTGATTATTACTTTTGTTTAATCTTTTCTTACTTAAAAATCTTTAGAAAGTATTTTTTTATAACAATTATTTTTAAAAATAAAAAAATATATAAATATATATATATATATATATATATTATCAAAAGATGCTTGAGACAATGCACAAATGTATTTTCATTCAAGTATTTTAAGTTTTTTGTAAAAAAGTAAAAAAGTAAAAAATAAATATAAACAAAAAAAAATTATATTACAAACAAAACGACTGATTTATCCATCTGTAATATAACCATAATTGAGATTATCTAAGAAGATCATCATGATAGATATTTAATTCTATTTTAAAAAAAACTTGAAGTCATAAATTGTGATTTTCGAATTTTTTTGTTTTAATAAGCTTAAGTTACCACCTTAGCTTTCCAATGAGCTTATTCTAGAATAAAATGATAATTTATTAAAAAAATTAACTTTGATAAAAATCATAGCATCCAAATAAAAGTATATAGTGGTTTGTATATATATATATATATATATATTTCTAAGGCTTCATAGTATATATTTTTGTCATTACACAAAATTGTGTAGTTGATTGTCTAAAAAATCACTTTCTCATCAAAGCGGCATGTATTTAAAAATAGATACATAAATAAAGAATTATTATTGCTACAACCTCAATTGATATTGCTACTTTGTATGTGATCTCTACACAACTTAAATTGATTAAAAAAATATAATTTCTATACTTAAGGTACTTTTGGTAGTCTAATTTTTAATCCTAATATTTATCCAAAAATAGAATATAATAAAAAATAGGATTTTTGTGGTTTTAATAGATAAATAAATAATAACAAGTGAATGAAACAATTTTTGAGACAAATATTGTGTTTTTTTTGAAAAAAACATCTTGCAAACTTCTTTACTCATAAAATATTTAATGTCCCCCTTTCAACCACCATCCTTTCTTAAAAAAAAAATAAGAAAAGAATATGCAAAATTAAACAACATATTATTAGCTAGTTGTCTTTGAGGAGGTCATGGAGGGTTTAGCAATATCAATCGGGAATGTAGAGTTAAAATTTCTATTTATTTATTAATGTATATATATATATATATATAAATAAATAAATAAATATATATATATATATATATATACATATATTGTAATGTTACAAATTATTTTGACTTAACTAATCCTAACTCATTTCCTACTCATACTAGTTTTATTTATAACCATATTGCAATTCTATAATTGTTGTGTGGTATTAATTTTTATATTATTTTTCTATTTTTTCATTTGATTGAGGAACCTCTTTGTTTACTAGTAAGAAGTTGAAAAGCTAAAATTGATGCATTGTGGAGGCAAATGTGCTGATGTCAAATCTTTTAAGAGAACACTAAAACTGATGTAAAATCTAATGTGTTGGTAGATCCTTCTGCTGGTTCTTATCAACCTGAGCTATGCAATATACAAATAAAAATAAATAGTCATGTTGGCTTGTTGACTTTGGAAGTAAAATTCCAAATTAATTTATATATGTACATACATCCTGAAGCCATTTTTATTTTGTAGATAGATACGGTTTCTGAACATAATCAATCTCAATGAGAAATATTTCTTCATATCGAAACAAAGAAAAATCTAGAAAAATCAAATCTAATCACATATATTATTATTATTACTATTATTATTATTGTGCAAGTCTAGAATTCTTTTTTTAAAAAAAAATTAAAAGTAAATTCTACTAGAAAACGGTACTGTAAATGAAAGGTAACTGCTAAAATGCCACCCACTTGAAATACAAATTTTTGAACCCAACATTAAATGTTTTGGCACTTTAGCATGGTATAATAGCATTGTCGTTGACAAATAAGACCTTTATGATGACCAGTTTAGAGCACTACCCATATAATACAAGCTCAAATTTCATGAATCTGTATAAATCCAATTCATCGTATTAAAGCAATAACAGAGTGTATTTCATTCTACTTTAATTTTATTACATTTTTAAAAATATAATTCCAATGACGTCACAAACTACATTTTCATTTCCTAGTGCATGGAATTCCACAAAGTTCGTTCAACTTCAAAAATGAATTACCCGATAAAGAGGGCAATAGAACACTCACTACCAAAATAGTGTACCGTTTTATTGGTAAGAGCGAGAGCATTATTTTGTCCCTTTTTTTAATATTTTTGGTGGAGTACTTTTTGGGATGCTTTTTGTGTGAGGATGACGTGGATACTGTAGACATGGGACGAGCATAAAGGACACGTGGATGAGTTGCATGTGATTGGCAAGAGCAAGTGTATTGTTTGTTGTAGGAATAAAGACCACGTGGCCATTGCCACTAGGCTCCGTCCACGCTGGCATGGCGGGAAACAAGTACAGTATCTTCCTGTACCCCAGCGACAGCATTGCTTCATCTTTATTCGGGTCCTGCCCATACTCCTGGTAAATACTGCCCTGGAATTGAAGAACTTATTTTAGAACGAGCCCCACCTCCGCTTGTTTGGCTTGGTCTACACATTACGTCTGCTTCAGAGCGTCATTTTCATTCAACACACGCTTATGTAGGTTTGTACACACACAATAACATATATATTCACCTACATACATGTTTCTTTTTATTCATTTTCTTGCGAGCATATTTGAGGGTCAAATATAGAGCCCATGATGTGATGCTCCACATGGGCTGTTGCTTGTTGGAGCAATAAAAGCAAAAGCGCTGCATGGAACTCATCTCGCTCTTTTCCTTTTTAGTATTTTGGGTTTCTTTTACTTATATATCATTGGAGAAGAAAGAGTAATGCACACAATGGAGGCATTTAAACACTCCAACTGCAAAGATCAATGATTTCAAAGCTCTAATCTGTAAAGATTATAATTTAGTTTTCTTTTTTTTACCTTGGTTAGAAACTTTACACTGTAAGTTATTGTGAACATCAAATTATTGATAATATCACTAAGATAAATTCAAAGTACACTTAGCATTAGTGAAGATAAAATGAAATATTTTTTTAATATGATTTTTTTAAAATTATCTTGATATAATTCTTTGTATCATATACAAAATATATGTTAAAATCTTAAAGCACTTTAGGTTTAAATGAAGGGATAAGACACCACCTCTTTTAAACATTGTGATTGGTTAAAGCAAATAACTTTATTTACTTGGATTTATACTTCAAAAATTATACCAAGAGGCCATAAGGAAAAAAGAAAATATAAACTTTATTTAGTCTTAAGTAGTGTAAATATTGTTGTTTCTTGGAAATTGGATAAGGCCCACCTTAAAAAATTCAATAGAAATATTTAAAAAAAAAAAAAAAAATTATGTCAAAAATTTTATTTTTATTTTTATTTTTTGATAAAATTTTCACAAAAAAGTAATAGATATCATATTTGAATTTTTAATAATAAATTAAAATGATCTATGTAATGAATTCTTCTTACTTTATACTATCTATAATGAATAGAACTTTTAAAATAAAATTTGTATTTATTTTGCATAGATCTTCATAATGCTGTTAAATCTTAGGCTTTCAAAGTAAGTATTTTGGTTTAAAAATTTATTTATATATTCTATCAAATATTTTTAAAAATAAAAGTAAGAATACCAGAATTTATGCTTACAATATTTGATTTTCTATAAGATAAAAAATTAATTACTTGTGAATAATGTTGATTGATGCAATGCAAAAATATGTAATTTATTAATATATATATATATATATATATATATATATATATTTATATATAGTCATTTAAAGATATAGATTATAAATATATATATATATATATATATTTAATAATTATAATACTTCAAATAATATATACAATTATACTAGCAAAAAAACCAAAATTTTCTTATTTGAAGAAGTTTGATAGTATTAGATCCAAGGTTGAAGGATTTTTTAAGTAGTTTCAATTTTCTATTTAACTCCAATTTCTTAATTATTAAATTTAAGCATTTTAGGTCAAATTTATCAAAACTTTATTTAATAGATTTTTTCTTTTTTAATTATTATTACTTTAAAAATAATATGGTCTTATATTGACACTTTAAACTTGTATTCTTTCAATAATCCTAACCGAATCTTAATCTTATTCTAACTAAATTTTAATGAAATTCCAAATTCTAATAAAATCTTAGTAATATCTTAATCAAATCTTATACTAGATTAAAATTTTAATAATTAATAATTTAACCAATAATTTGATTAAAAATTTAAACATCTTTGAATGATTTAATTGAAAAAAAAATATAAAAAATTAGATTACATCAAACATATCAAGTGGAAAATAAATTTTATAATTTACTCAAGTTTTGGCCAATTTCCTTCTCTAATCTTAATTCCAATCTTTGAATACAATTATCTCTTCATTTTATTATTTGATTGCTTTCAAATATTTTAGAATTATAAAAAATCAAATTTGCTACTAATGCATCAAAATCTATTTTAATATAACTAAAAAAAATTTACAAATTTAGTTTATCTTTTTATCTATTTTTTTCTTAAATAATAGATTTTCTTAAATATTATATTTCTTCCACCTTCATGACCTCATCATTCATGCCTAAGATTTGATAAGAGATGCATCCATTAATAGCTTAAAATACGTACAAGCTTTACATCCAAAAGCACAAGAAGCCATTGGTTGTCAATATAAAATCTCTACATTAATTCTTTGTGGGCTTGTCCTTGCATCCCATTAATTATATTCTTCTATATTGACATTGAAGAAAATAACATTTCACATGTCAATTTTGCACCTCTACACTCATATATCTATATGTCTAAGTGAAGTTTTTTTTTATTGGTTTTTTTGTCAAAATATATATAAAAAGCAACACTTCTCACTTATGTTTGTTTTTGGTACTCAAAAACCTCCATCAAAGTCTCATCCATGCTAATTCTTCTTTGAGATGCAATTGTTGTGTTTTTTTTAATACTCTTGATACTTAATCAAAGATGTGCTATAAAACTAAATTCACAAGTAGATTGTTGCTCTTAAATTCTTTTTTAAGATATTTCTTATTTACCTCCTAATATTGTGATAATACTATTCCTCAAATGGTCAATAATACCTATAACACCTTGCCATCATCCTAGAGAGAACTAAATACAAGTTTCCAAATGTTTGAAAATACAATGATAGATAAATGGCTATATAATTCTTTCACCATTCCTCTTAACTAGTTATAGTTGTTGGTCTAGTCTCCATGTTTATTGTTCTTAACTACCAAAATTAATAACAAAATCAGATCTATGATTGGTGGCTTTTTTTTATTATGCAATTATGTCACAGACATATACATGTAAATCAATAATTACCGATATGATTAATAGATAAAAGTAGATTAATTCCATAATATCTTCTATATAAGCTTCTTAAAAGCTTCGTAAATGCTACTTTGACTTTATAGATATCTATAATTGATTTTTTAAGTTAGAAATATAGTCAATAAGTTAGCCATATACTACACATGTTGATAGCTTGAAGAATAAGTTAACTATGTAGCACACATATAAAAAACTTTTTTTGTAAGCTAAAGCATGTATCTTGCAAAGTCAACACATATTAGAGGTCCTACAGAACATTGCCACATAGCTCTTAGTTAGATAGTATATATAGAGGCAAGAGTGAAGCCCTCTTCAGTCTTGCCTATTCTTTCTTTGTTTCTAATCTAGGTTTAAGAGTCTTTAATTTCTTTGTCTTTTAGCAATAGCCATTTCAATTTCCTTTTAATATACATATTTCTTTATTGCTATTTTTTTACTTTTCTTTTAGTACAAATTTTTTAAATTTATCCATCTTCTTCTAGTTTTTGTCCTGATAGATTGACAAGAACACACTTATAATATTAGAACTTTATATTTCCTTGATTAAGAGTAGATTATCTCTTTTTCTTGATAAGACATAAGCGTATTAGAAGTTGTAGATTATTCTCTTCTAAATTAATATTATTTTTAATATCTTCTTTATTTTTAAGTCCTTTCTTTTGCTTATCTTGAGCAATATTAGATATTTATTTTTTAAGTATTATCATGGTAGAGCTTATTGAAATGAAGAGTAAAATTGTACAAATACAAAAATAATTGAGGAAATTAATATTTGTGATGCATCAACTCAGTTTATTACTACAAGGAACAACAAGAATGTCAAGAAGTGAAGATATAGATATGATTGGAGTTGATTCAATATTTACATCCAATAATGTCTCTTATTCTATGGTAGAACATCCTTTCTATATTAAAAAATCAAGAATTGCTTTACATGAGAAGTTTGATGGCATAAGATCCAAATTTCAAGGATTTATCAATCAAGTATAATTTATGATTGAACTTCAACTCCAAATCTATCCAATTCTAAGATCACAAGTTAGACTTATTGATATCCTTGTTTTAAGTTCAATATTATTATGGTTTTCATCTTTCCTTGAATGATGAGATTTAATATTGGATAATTTAGAAGCTTTTTAAGCAAAGCTTTGATCCATACAAGAAAAATATGATACAATTCATATTGCAACCAATAAGATCCATATTGGTTGCAATAAGACAATTGATCCGTAATATTATATGCTTCACAATTTTGACAACTTACAAGTGATATCAAGTGGGATGATATTGCATTTATTAGCTAATTTTTCTATGGATTATAATATGAGATAAAGAAATTGATGCTCAACTTATATGATTCTCAAACATTGAGTCAAATAATTGATTTTATTGTGAAGTGTAACAATCAACTTTTTAAATTTTAATTTGAGAATTAAACAAGTAGGCTTTAATATTACTATAATTCAATGGCAATAGTAATGCCTCATCAACACATACATTCAAAAGTAGAAGATATGTAAATTGATGTAATATGTTTCAAATCTCTTACTGAGCAAGAAAAGATTCATTGACATCAAGAAGGATTGTGCTTATATTATAGAGAACCTAAACACACTATTCAACATTGTCAAAAGAAGTGATATAATTATAATATAAAGAGTAGAAATATCAAAGAAGATAATATATCAATAAATGAATTAGACGAGCTATAATAAGGACCATGTGATTAGAATCTTGTATAATACCTAATAAAGGTCTTATTCTCTCCTCAAAACCCTCTCCTTGTTTTACATTAAATATTATTTTAGGACCTAAGCAATACAAAGCCTTTGCTTTGTTAGATCCAAGAGCCTCAGTGAATTTTTTAGATAAAAAATTTGTTAAGAGACTTAGTATACTTAAGTGAGAAAAACTAAATCTATTCATGTAGAAGTCATAAATAGTCATTCATTGTCTTTTAGAGATATAACTTACAAAATCTTTTCTATAGAAATAATAATCAATGGTTATAATAGCTTTGTGATATTTAATATCATTAGATCTTTTTCTTATCTAATCATTTTAGATTTATTGTGGTTAGAAAAATACAATCCTCAAGTAGATTGGATTTCTTATACTCTTGATTTTTCTAAAATTATAAGTAAGAGTGTAGTTAATCAAGTAGAAAATGACAAGTCTAGTATAATTAAACGTATATTTGTAGGTGCAAAAGTTTTTTTTCATGTTACAAAAGAAAGATTACCTTGTGTCATTTATACCGCATCCATTTCTATGGTATAAAGACTTTAAGTGGCATTCCAAGCTAATATCAAGAATTTTAAGATGTATTTAAAAAAAAGAATGTAGATACTCTTTCAAAACATCGTTCCTATGACTACTCAATTGACCTTTAAGAAAGAATATAACCATCGGTGGACCAATCTACAATTTATCACAAAATAAATTAGCTGAATTCAAGGAGTATATTGAAGAGAATCTACCCAAAAACTTTAAATGCCATTCCAAGTCTCTAACAAGAATTCCAATTCTTTTTGTGAAGAAAAAAGATGGGTCGTTATGGATGTATATTGATTATTGAGGATTCAATAAGATCATCATCAAAAATATGAATCTACTATATTTAATATTTGGACTTCTTAATTAGTTGAATTAAGCTAAGATCTATACAAAAATAGATCTACAAAGAATATAAAATCTGATATACAACAAAGAAGGAGATGAATGGAAGATTACATTTCAAACTAGGTACAAATATTTTGAATATAATATTATATCTTTTGGACTTATAAATACACTAGTAAATTTTTAACATCATATGAATGATTTTTTTCAAGAGTTTTTGGATATTTTATTGTCTATTATCTAGACAATATCTTGATCTATTCTAAGAAAAAAAAAAAAAAAAATAAATAATAAACTTTATGTTTGTTGTGTGTTAGAAAAATTAAGAGATGCAAGATTCTATGTCAAGATAGAAAAAAGTGTATTCCATACTATTCAAGTTGACTTCTTAAGTTACATCATTTTAAAAACCTACTATGATGGACTTATGATGGATCCTAAGAAAGTTCAAACAATTATAGATTAGAAGATCTCAAAAATTATATGAAATATTCAATATTTTTTAGAATTTTCTAACTATTATTGGATCTTTATCGAGGACTTTTCTTGAATTGTAGTTCCACTTGCTTATTTGACTTGTAAAAACAAACTTTAGTAGAATAAAGAAGCAGAAGTAGCATTTAAAGCTTTAAAGATAACCTTTGTTTTTGCACCAATCTTGTATTGTGTTGACTTTTTGAAGACATTCTTTTTGGAAATAGATGCATCAAATTTTGCTTTAGATGCCGTATCATCACAAATAGGAACAATTGATAAACTTTATTTAATAGCTTTTCATTTCAAGAAATTTTCAACAGCCAAAATTAACTATGAGATCCATGACAAAGAAATTTTTGGAATTGTAGATTCTTTTCAAGAATGATATCATTATTTAGAAGGTATTTTGAGTCCAATCATCATATATATGGATCACAAGAACCTTGAATATTTTGTATCAATACTTATTTTAAATCATTGCCAAACTTGTTAGAGCAAGTCTTTGTCAAGATTTGAGTTTAATATCACTTATTGGCAAGGAAAATAACAAGATTTTTTCGATACCCTTTTTAGAAGTTCTTATCTTGTACCTAAAGAAGGAAATATAACTTTTAATCAATAAAAAATAATTTTATTAAAGCCAAAATAATTTCATCTTCAAGCAATGAAATCAACATTGATTGTTGATCCAACTTTTTCTAAGTAAATTCAATCAAATATATCTTTTGATCTTCTTATTCATGATATCAAGAATACTTCTTTTAAATCTCATGATACTTCTAAGTTTTAATTCAAGAACAACCTACTTTACTTCAAAAGATGCTTATATGTTTTGAAAAGAGAAGCATGTTTACGTGTTCTTCAAGCTCATTACAACTTTCTAGTAGTAAGATATTTTAGATATAACAAGACTTTGGAATTAATATCCAAAGATTTTTGGTAGCTACAAATGTGGAAGGTTGTGAAAGACTTTGTTCAATCATGTGACATTTATTCAAGGTTAAAAATCCCTTGTCATCAACCTTATGGACTTCTCCAATTATTATCTATTTTAAAATAACCATGGTCTTTTGTTTCTAAGGATTTTATTATAGATCTTTTAATTTCAGGTTTGTCCAATTTTATATTTGAAATAGTGGATCATTATATCAAAATGGCACATTTTGTACTATGTACAAAATCTATTACAGATAAGAAAATTACTAAGCTTTTTCTTGATAATATCTATCAATATCATGGATTATTAAAAGATATTATATTAGATAGATGGATTCAATTTGTATCAAGATTTTAAAAAATTCTTTTTAAGATTCTAAAGGTGGATATAAAGCTTTTTTTGGCCTTTCATCCTTAAATTGATGGATAGATTGAGCGTGTATACCAAGTTTTGGAGCAATATTTAAGGTATACTATCAATTATCAATAAGATAATTTGACAACTCTCTTGCCATTGAAAAAATTTGCTTATAATTATAAAATATATTTTTCTATGCAACAAATATCTTTTTTTGTCAATTATGGTTGTCATTTATGACTTGATATTTTTGACTTTTCAAAAGTTGATAATCCTATGGTAGAAGATTTGACAAATTATTTATTTGAGCTACATGCAAAAATGAAGGTGCAATTAAAGGAAGCTCAAGAACAACAAAAGATCAACATAAATGCCTATTGAAAGGAACAACAACAATTCAATGTAGATGACAAAATATGATTATTTTGTCATAATATCAAGACTATTCATCTTTGAGATAAGTTGACCTATCACAAGCTTTGATATTTTTCTATTTGTAGACAAATCAATTTATTTACTTATTAATTATATTTATTAGAGTTAATTAAGATTCATCCCATATTTTTTGTGTCTCTTCTCGAATCATACAAGACTATGAATATATCAAAAAGAAGACAAGTCCCACCTCTTATAGAAGTGGACAATTATGAAAAATTTGAAGTAGAAGAAGTTTTAGACTCAAGGCATCACCAAAATAAGTTAAAATGTCTTACTTGGTGGCCCGGATATGATATTAGTAAATGCACATGGGAACCAACAAAGAATCTTATAAATGCAACAAAAGTAATGGAGGCTTTTTATCAATGATATCTATTAAAATCAAGATGAAAAATAGTAAGTCTTTGCTATAAAAAAAATAAGGTCTAAAGAAGATTGCATTCTACCTTCTATCCTTGTTTGTGATTTTTGTATATTTGTGATACTAAGAAAATGAAGAACCAACAAAAAATGGATTTGATTCAAGAATCTTTGTTTGTTGACCTATTACAATTGTCACAAACTTTAAGATGATGTAATTGAGATGAAGATCCTCAAGAATAACATGTTCTTTCTCAAATAGATGGTGAGATATAATCCATTTGGTATCACAACCTTGGAAAGAACTTCCAATGTTTGGTGATTTTACTAAAGATAGAAACAATCTGTGATGCTATTTTAAATATTTTATTTGAAAGAAGCTATGAAGGCCTCAACAACGATTAAATAATTGGGTGGTCTTTCTATCCTAGTATAAGTCACTATCTATGGTTGAGAGGCCCTATCAACCATCTTCAAAGAGAAAAACGATCAGATCATGTGGCAAATATAATTTGCCGCATCTTGGATTTCTTCAACATATGATGACTATTCTTCATGGAACTTGTGCCAAGAAGGGAGGGTAATGTCATAGATATACACATATAAATCAATAATTATCTATAGTATTAGTAAATAAAAGTAGGTTAATTCCATAATATCTTCTATAGAAGCTTTTTAGAAGCTTTATAAGTGTTGCTTTGACTTTATAGGTGTCTATAATTTATTTTTTAAGTTGGAAGCATGTTCAAAAAATTAACACATATTGATAGCTAGAAGAAGAAGCTAATTATGTAATATACACATAAAAAACTTCTTTTGTAGGTTAAAGCATGTGTCTTACAAAGTCAATACATATTATAGATCCTATAGAATATCACCATGTATTTCTTAGTTAGATTATATATGTAGAATGGGTAGAAATTGGTTTTTGTAGGACATTGATTGGATATTGGTAAAATTAATTAATCATCCATAAGATAATCAATTCAGAAAGTAGGATGGATGATTTAGTCAAAAAAAGTAGTTTAGTAAGAAATATTGTTTGGAATCTCTATTTTGAGGTAAGTATAAATCAGTTGAAGAAGAAGTAGAAATGACCAAAGTGAAATAGTCATGAGCCGAGATAAGCTTGGTGCTACCTCTTATTTTATTTTATTTTAATTTTTTTTATAAAAGAAGAGTAATAGATAGATTTTGAATAATGTGAAGTAAAATTTTGTAATTAAAGTAAGATTTGATTTATATGATGTCAAATAAAAAATTGAATTTATTATGTGTTGAATTATAAGTAAAAAATTGAAAAGTCAATAATTGAAGATGTTTGTAAAGTATGGATATAAATGGAAGAATTATAATACATTTATTATCAAAAATTGAGAGTATTCTACAAGAAGAAGTCTGTGGAGACTAAAATTATGTGAAGTAGATTATTAGGAATGACAATTAGTTTTGGAAAATTTTAGTGATTGGAATATAAAATATTTCATGCAGTCTTTTAAGATAGGGCATTATTACATATTATTGTTATAAGTTTGGAAAGGAAAAAAAATAAGGAATGCATAAGATAGAATTATCAATTGAAATATTTTATTTATTAGAAGAAAAATTGATAGAATGTGGAAGGCATTGTAGCATTCTTGGATATTTTTAGTAGATCAAAAGATAGTTAATTGTGTGATCCTAATGTATAAAGTCATGCGGATAGTCTTTTCTCATATTTGAATTTCCCTTTACAAGTTTATTTTAGGAAGGTATTTGAAGAACAAGTAAAACAACAATTACATTTTGGCACTGCTATTAGAGATTGACAATAGTATTGAGTATTAGGAATTAACTACTAAACAAGTAGTTTTGGATGTTGCACAAAGAAGTTATAAAATTGGTATTGATTCAAAAGTGAAGCCAAATATGTAATTAGATTGGAGATAGAAAGCAATTTCAGTATTATATGATGAAAGATTATGGTTAATAAGAATGAAAACATCAAACTAAAAAAAACACACTAGTTGAAAGAAAAATAAGAGAGATCGTAAGCAAAAAAATTGTTGCGGGACAAACAAGAATGTAATCTAGAAAAGAAGCGTCAATAGAGTTGGATTAAACCATGGTTGTAGGCCTATCAGCATATTTGAGTATATCTAGAATCTAATAGACCTTTAATATTTCAGATATATATATATCGTTAAAAAAATTGCCAAGAGCACTGACAAAAAATTCTGTCAACAGTTCAACGTATTACTTGAGTCTGTTAATTAAAAGTGAAGGAGATACTTAAGAATTGGATATTCTATTGGATACTTTTTTAATAGTAGATACAACCAATTCTAGTAAGACTAGTTCCTTAGAATGGCATAAATTGCTTATTAATAAGGACCAATTTAGCGTATTTTAAAATTCATTGTTTGTACTCTCAATTCAATTAATAAAATTATTTATAGATAATTATAATAAATTAAGGAGGTCGAAAAGTCCAAAAAAGATAATTAGAAAAGATAATATTTATTTTAATAAAGAATTAAGTAAAATATTATTATCTTTAATGGCAACGGAGAGTTTAATAGTTCCAATTAAAAATCTAAATGGGTATGGTGGGTGATCACACAACTAGCATAGCTCTATTATTTATTTTTAGAGGTTTGGCAAGTGTAGATACAAAACAATATTTTTCTTAATTTTTGGTTGTATGTATAGCCAATTATAGTAGAACTCAAATTATTTGGTTGAGATGGCTACCAATGACCTTGAAAGATATAGTGTTTGAATGGTATAATTGTGAGCATGTGGATCAGTTTCTTGATTGGGAGGCATTAAAAATATATTTTTAATCTATTTTCAACCAATTGGATTTTGAAGAACGTCTTAAAAAAAGGTTAATAAATAGTAGAATGGTACCACAACAAGCGATGCAATGATGTTATGGCTGAGTAGGAGATATCCTTTGTAAATGGTTAAATAAAAAAATACTAAATTTGTTTATTTTTTCTATATTGGTAAATAGATTATATCCACGAGAATTGAAGATATTTGTTGTAAGCTCTCAATTATACTCTAGAATCTAAATTTTTATTATTTTCCTATTTTATAATAATTGGGCATGTTAGATTAAGATTTATATAAGGAGAATCTAGTTTTATAGAATTTTTAGGATTACAACCCTCAATGGTATAAATTATAGCTTAATTCCTTGAATTAAGTTAATTATGGTTAAAGTGATAAAAATTAAAAAATTAAAATATCAACTTAGTTAGTTTAATAATTTAGAGATTGTTAGTCATTCCCATGAGCATTGATTAAAAGCCTATGAGTGCACTTATAATCATTCACATGATTTAGGAATTCTTCTATAGAAGCTTTTTAGAAGCTTTATAAGTGTTGCTTTGATACAAGCTTTTTAGGATCATTTACGACATTGGATGAAAATATTTTTAAATATTTTTTGCACATTTATTATGAAGGACAATCATTTGGAATGTCTTGATGAGTGTTTGGATTAATGTGGCCATTATGGCATCTCTTTGAATTCAAAGAAATGCCAATTTTGGATATCGTCTTGTTAATTATTGAGATACATCATCTCACTTGCTGGTATTGCTACTGATGTAGATAAAATTATTCGTATATTGGCTTTACCAAAGTCAAAAATAGTATCGAATGTTTGTAGTTTTGTCCACCATCTCAGTTATTATTGATGATTTATTCATTCATTTACGGTCATATGTCAACCTTTAACTAATCTCTTAAAAAAACCACTATCGGATCAGTCTAGTCTAATTTGGATTGAGGAATGTACAATTGGGTCTGAAGAATTGAAATAAAAATTGGTATCTATACCAATATTGATTGTACCTTGTTAGACGAAATTATTTCATGTTTATGTTGATACATCCAATGTTGCTATTGGATTTGTATTAAGTCAAAAAAATAAAAAGGATTTGTATCATCCAATATATTATGCTAGTCAATAATTAATTGTAGTTGAAAAAAATTATACTACAATTGAATGAGAAGCTTTGAGAATGATTTATTATGTTAAGAAATTTTGGCATTATTTGCTTGATTATGCATTTATGTTTCATATCAATCACGATGCTCTTAAGTATATGGTTAATAAATCTCAATTAAATAGACGCATTTCTCGATAGGTGTTACTACTTTAGGAATTTAATTTTACTATTAATGTCAAACTAAGAAAGAAATATGCCAATGAAAACTACATTATGTCTTATTTATACAATATATTGAGTAATGAGCCTATCAATGTTGTTCTATCTGATGTGGAATTATTTACTGTTGAAGTGATTATACTTGAATATAGTGAATTGATTCAGTATCTTATATTTCAAATATTTTTACTTATATATGATGAGAAAATAAGAAACGCTTGATTTTAAAAAGTGTATTATATATGATGATTAGTAGCATCTTATATAAACAAAGGCAGGATGGAATATTATGTTCCTATATCTTTGAAAGTGAAGTACGTACTATATTGGAAGGTTGCCATTTGGATAGTTGTAGTAGACATTTTGTCGGTGATAGTACTACTCATAAAGCTTTAATGGCTTGATATTGGTCGCCAAGAATATTTTTGGATGCACACTAATATATTCGACATTGTGATCCTTGTCAACAAATTGATCAATTCACTGGAACTTTTGCCATGCCATTGGTATCAATTTTGGCACAAGTACTATTTAAAAAATGGAATATTGATTTTGTAGGATCAATCGCATAAGCCTCATGAAATAAAAAAAAATAATATATTTTAGGAACGACCAATTATATAATAAAATAGGCTGAGGTAGTGGCAACGAAAATTGAAACTACTATTACAATAGTTATATTTTTATATGAAAATATTACCACTCAGTTTGGGTGTCCCAAAGAATAAGTTAGTGATCAAAGAATCCATTTTATTAATTTTATGATTATAGCCTTGATGGATAAATATGAGATCAATTATTAAAAAATAATCCCATATCATCTTCAAAGTAATGGTCAAACTGAAAAGACCAATGATATTCTATGCAAAGTCTTAACTAAGCTTGTATTTGGTGCAAGATCGGATTGAAATACAAAATTATTTATAGATTTATAGGCATATTGTACTGCATATAAAATAACTACCAATTTCACACTATTTTAATTGGTGTACAAAAAAGGTGAGATATTATCAATTGAATTGGAAGTTCAAAGTTTAAAAATTGCGTTGAATGAACATCTTAGCGATAAGAAATCCCTCCAATATTGATTTGCACAATTACAAAAATTAGATAAAATTAGGGTTACAACTCTTTTGACTATGGAAGCTATACAATGTCATCGTAAGAGTTCCTATGATAATAAATTATGTTCCAAATCTCTTATGCCTAATGATGTAGTATTTTTGTAATAGACGATTTTATAATTTTTATAATTTTTGAAAAAAATTTTAAGTCTGTTGACGAAGATCATATTGTGTAATGAAAGATTTTTCCTAATAGTTTAGTTCAATTAGAAGATTTTATGGATACCCAATTTATCACATGTATCAATAAAAATCGATTACGGCTTTATCATACATAAATCCGGAATGAGTTTCAAGAATTGAAAGAAAGAGGAGTTACCTGTTAATGATAGATTGCCTATAATCATAGGTATATGATGGGGACTAAAAAAGGCTGATGGTTGGTTTTGGATCCTAATACCGATTAGTCAAAAAAATCAAAAGTGAGGTTAGGATAAACTGGATTAAGGATTATTGATTCAGACCCCAAGTAAAAGGTTATGAGCAGGGTATTTAGTGAAAATTTTTGTCACTATTTCAAATAATGTTGTTTGAAATGTAACTATTGGAGTGTAGAATTTATTTCAATAAGTAAAAAAGTAGTCTTAGTGTAAGCAAGAAGTGAGAAGCAAGTATTCCACAATATTGATGGAAAGAGTAAAGAGAGCTACAAATAAAGAAAAAAGTATTTGAAATGTGAGAGTTAAGAGCAATTTGGAGTCACCATCCCTAGTAGTTCTTACCATTATAGAACCAATGAAGTTGAAAATCTATTGATCTCCAAAAAGGCAAAGAGATTTTAGAAATATGTAGTTATATCAATTTTTACGAGGGTCAGATAACTTGCCACCAATTGATGTGGAATTGGTGGATGATTATATAGCAAATTATGATCCGAAGGATGGTTCAAGTATTATCAAGGGGAGCATTATTGGAATCGATGAGACTACCTTAACAAAGGTACTACACCTCTCAATTGGTGAACTTGCTGTGGATATTGAAGTGTTTAATGATTTTAGACCAAAAAGCTATTTTAAAGGTCGAATGTTGTCATTTGAGAAGAATTAAGATTGGCAAACAGTGGAGGCACTTACACTAGAGCTTATAAAGTGGATGCATTTTGTTTAGAAGCAGTTAGACTTGAATCGATTTACCACATATATATCAAAATGGTTACTGTTTGTTGCAATAGGAATGCTTGAAAGTATGGTGTTTAATTGGGTAGCTTTTATAGCAACTAGAATTCATGCAGAGATGGGAGCCAAGCAAAAGATGAAGAAATTTGCATATTTGCTCTACTCTAATTATGTGCACTCTATAATTGCATATATATTGAATCAAATACTACTAGTAAAAGAAAAAAAATATACCCTCTCTAGTGCCTCAACGATGTCTTCAAACTTTGATGGCACTGACAACTAGTCTAGAGGTAGTCGTACACAAAACTGAGGAATCAACTAACTTATTGGAATGGGAGGCTATACCACTGATTATACTAGAGCAGATTTTAATTTATTTAGTGATCAAAATAGAGACTAAACTTCTAGTTTTGATGGATATTAATCAATTAGCATTTTCATAGGGTAGAATATTAGAAGGAGTGAATGTCAAGGAAGTTATATTGGCTCAAATTTCTCAATTATAGCTCACAATGAATAAATTGGATGGAAAGGAAAATTAAAGTCAGCAATTGGAGGTGGGCAAAAAAGAAATATTGGAGCAAAGCCACCAAATTAAAGAACAGGATCAAATTATCTAAGAAAATATAGAATCCAAGTTGCTATTGGAGCATAAATTTGTAAAGAAACATGAAGCTTGGGCAAAAGAAAAAGAACACACTCAACATCTCTTGGAAGGCCAAAAATAAAAACTATTACGAAATTACAAGACATGGGATTTGGAATGGGAGAAGGTGAAGTATCAGTTGAAAGTAGAATGAGAGAAGGCAACATTATTGAAACAGGAAAAAAAAAAAAAAAAAAAAAAAAAAAAAAAAAAAAAAAACTAAATGACCAATATATAATTGAAATAAAAAAATTACGGGCAAAAATTAGAACCTTGAAAGCTGTAGTGACAAAATTGGAAGGAGATTTAGCTAATATTGATCAGTCATAAATGTTTGTTCTACCAATTTTAATAATTAATGAATTAGAGAAAAAAATGAGGCAACAACAATACTATTTGGAAGCAAAAGATGTCAAAATTTTACAATTAGAGGTTCAAGTTCATGAATTGGGAGCATATAATGAGGACTTATGAGTCGAATTGAAGAAAGAATTAATGGAAGTATTAGAGGAGGATAAAGACTTATCATTAGAATCAGAATCAATGGAATTACCTATGAAGAATGTTGAGATTGATCAATCTAATAAACTAAAGGGATAGAAACTTTATAAGGGTTTGTTAAAGAAGTTTTCTTTTACTAGTTCTGTGTATGCAAGGACATTGCATAGTTAAGAGCGTGGCTACGTAAAATGGATAGAAATTAGTTTTTATAGGACATTGATTAGATATTAGTAAAATTAATTAATCATCCATAGAAAAGTTAATTTAGAAAGTAAGATAGATGATTTAGTAAAAAAAAGTGATTAAATAAGAAATATTGGTTGGAATCTCTATTTTAGAGTAAGTATAAATCAGTTGAAGAAGAAGTAGAAAGAGCCAAACTAAAATAGTCATGAGTTGGAATAAGCTTGGTGCTACTTCTTATTTTTTTATTTTTTACAAAAGAAGAGAAATAAATAGATTTTGAATAATATGAAGTGAAATTTTGTAATAAAAGAAAGATTTGATTTATATGATGTCAAATGAGAAATTAAATTTATTATATGCTAAATTATAAGTGAAAAATTAGAAAGTTGATAATTGAAGATGTTTGTAAAGTATGGATATAAATGGAAGAATTATAATACATTGATTATTGAGAGTTGAAATTTTTCTACAAGAAGAAGTTTATGGAGTCTGGAATTGTGTGAAGTAGATTATTGGGAATGACAATTAGTTTTTGAAAATTTCAATGATTGGATTATGGAATATTTTATACAATCTTTTAAAATAGTCCATTATTACATATTGTTGTTATAAGTTTGGAGAGGAGAAGAGATAGTAAATGCATAAGATAGAATAATCAATTGTAATATTTTATTTATTAGAAGAAAAATTGATAAAATATAGAAGGCATTGTAGCATTTTTGGATGTTTTTAGCAGATTAAAAGATAGTTAATTGTAACATCCTAATAAGTAAACTCATGCAGATAGTCTTTCCTTGTATTTGAATTCTCTTTTACAGATTTATTTTGGGAAGGTATTTGAAGAATAAATAAAATTATAATTATGATATATATAGAGGTAAGAATGAAGCCTTCTTCACTCTTACCTACTCTTTTTTTGCTTCTAGTCTAGATTTAAGAGTCTCTAATTTCTTGACTTTTGGAAATAGCCATTCCTATTTCTTTTTAATATACATACTATTTTATTTTTATTTTTTCACTTTTCTTTTGACACAAATTTTTCAGGTTTATATATCTACTTTTAGTTCATGTCCTTGATAAATTCCTCTTCTTTTCATGTGTAACCTTAATGGCTTAATCTTGATTTTGACTATGGCTATAAATTCTTTATATTAAGTAGTTTTTATTTATTTATTTATTTATTTATTCTAACCAAAATAGAATTATTTGCCATCTTGTAGTCCTTTACTCAATAGCCAATTCATTATGAGATTGGTTGGTTTTTTTTTTACATTTTATTCTTGAGTAATCACTCACTATTTACTTAAACACTTCAATCTTTACATTTTAATTTCTTCTATGATAATAAATGCCAAATCAATATTCTCAACAGTAGAAATCAAATCCTTCTTCTCCTCTCTACATTCTCTATACTTGATACTTCTTTCTACTACATCCATCAAATCATATTGTTGTCTCTTTTATTTTTGAACCTATGTTGGATATTTTTTTCAAGGCAATTAAGATCACCTTGATGGCATTAGCTTTATCTCTATGTATTTTTATTTTGCAATTGAGAGTAACATTTGGAATATTATATAGAAAGTAAAATTACTTTGAAGAGTTTTTTTTATGGTGCATTATATTTTTATCTCAATACTAAAAATTGGCAAGCTTTCATTGTTATAATAGTTACCTTCTATCTTTGATATACATACAAATTATGCTATAGAGATCTCTAACAACTAACATCTTTATCTCCTATATATCAAATTTATTTTTGATAGTAAACACTAAATTAGATATAATGATAGAAAAAAAATAAAAATTTTGTGGGAGAGAGATTCTAGTCTAATTAAGCCAAAAAAATTATCAAAACCATGTAATAATAATATTTTACTAAAAATAAATTTTTTTACCTTAAAATATCTATGATATTAATTTTTTATTCAATTTTTTTGTATTTTTTTATAGCTCTATTAAGCAAATAGAAGCCAATTTTGTAAAAAAAGCAACATTAATATTTATTAATTCTATTAATTTTTTTAATATTATTTATATTTTAAAGATAAATTTTTATAATATTTTTAATTAAGCTCGTCTATAATATATATATATATATATATATATATATATATATATATTTTTTTTCTTTTACTAATATCATTATTACAATACAATATCACAATATTAAACATATCCTTTATATCTAATATGTCTTGCTAAGATTTAACTAATATCTCTAAGACCCGCCATTACATTTCTAAAGACAATCTTTTGTTCTACGAAGCATTCAAGTCATATCTCCGAAAAAAATCACTATAATTTTCAATGCCCAATTAAGCCATTACATAGCTTTTTTTGTTCTAGAATTTATAAGCAATTTAATTATCAAGAATTTTACTGCATTATCAAAGTCCTAATAGCTTCTACAATCCCATAATTGCCTAACAATTATTGTATATGATTCATTTTGCATAATGCCACAAGCCATGTCCTTTCAATCAGTATAGAATAGTCATTAAGGTAATACTACAAAGTAATAAAAACTATCCTTGCATCTAACAACACAAATTAGATCATATAGCCAACTGATACCAACAATGTCAACTTAAAGAGATGCAAAATCACTTCAAACCATTTCTTAAATTGACATTGATGGATCATAATGTCAATTTACATGCTATTGTATTTTAATTTAACTATATAGTTAAAAAAAAAAAATGAGTTATATGATAAAAGATCCTATTTTAAAAATAAAATGATAAAATATATGTAAAAGATAGAGAAATAATAAAAATATTTAGTATTATTATTATTATTATTTTGTAAAACAAATGCTATTCTTTATTTTTTTTGGCTATAAATAAAGTAAAATAAAGTAGATCAAAAAAAAAAATAATATAAATACTTTAAAAAATAACTAAAAGTATTTGTAGCAATTTTTTTAAAAAACCAAAAACTGATATTTATAGAATGCAGGTTATAAATCAAGGTCTAAATCAAACCTTGAGGTACAAAACCAAGCATCTTTAATAATTCTAGGATTATTTTACTGATTGAAGAGCAAATTTAGAGAGCAAACTTATAATGGTTGTTTAAGAAATGGTTTGAAGTGATTTTGATGCAATTCAGATTTTAAGTGCTTTTCAAAATAAAAATATTTTTATTAATATTAGATTTTGAAAAATAAAAGATACTTATTTATTTAAGAAATATATGAATATATATATATATATATATATATATATTTTTCAATGTACTTATTTCAAATAAATGTTGTAAATTTGAAGTCAATTGAATGATTAAATCAAAGAATATAGGATTTTTATTGGATTAAAATCTTAGATATTTGAATTTTAGGATTAGTGAGATTTTTTGTGATCTTAAAAAAATTGCTAATCAGATTGGAGTAAAATTTTTTGAGAATATAGTGGACTTAGGTGTCTATAATTTTTTCAATTTAAAGAGTAATTGAATATTTTATTGAAGATTAATCACTAATAGAAGATCAATGTTTAGATTGAAGAAGGAAAAAAATTGACACTTGAGAGTATTAGGAGCTTTTTTTTTTCGATTGATAAGTTTTATTTTTTTCTTAAATATTGAAATGCATTTTTTTTTTTTAAATCTAAGATTCAATTATTAGTTAGTAGGATTTTTAAAAAACTATAGAAATTTTATTAAGATTTACTTAGGATTTATTTGCAATTTTCTTAGGATTTCATTAAATTTTTATTAAAATTTATATGAAATTTACTTAGGATATATTTAGGATATTATTAGAATTTAATTAGGATTTTATTTGTATTTTTTCATAATTTAATTAAATTTTAATTAAGCTTAATTTAATATTTTATTCAGATTTATTAAAACTTTTTTGGACTATATTATGATTTAATTTGGATTAATTTTTATAGTTTTTATTTTTATAAATTTAATAAATTATTTTATTTTATTTTATTAGGATTTTTATTTTCAATAATTTTTTAAGATTAATTTTAGTATTTTTTTGGATTTTTTTATTATTTCTTTAAAAATATTTTTTTATCTGTCTTTAAGGTTTATTTATGTTTTTTTTTTAAATTCTTTATTAAAATTCCTTTAAATTTTCATAAGAATTGATAAAGGTTTAGTTGAAATTTATTGAATATTTTATTAGAATTTTAAGTAATTTTATTATTCCAATTTCTAATTTATGTTGGATAAGCAAGTATCTAATGCATTTTTAAGCAAGACAATATATTACACAGCAATGCCTTGACAACACCTTACTATGATGATCCCATAAAATTTCAATATATAATGATTACACCACCTTCAAGGAATATTGATCCAAATTTCAATAATATATCTAACAACAAAGAGAATGAAGTTGAGACCATCTTGGGCCTCAATTTTCTTCACAAACATTTGACACCACCATTATCAACCAACATCAATAGATTTAATGGAAAACCTACAATTAAATTACTCTTAACATATATTATTGTTGATAATATTTTCCTTATTCAACTTGCTATCTCATTCAAGTACCTACTTCTAACTTTACCATGTGCATTTATACAATTTTATGGATTTTGTAAGAAAAATCTATCAAAACTACTCAATAAGGCTATATCAACTTGGTATCATGTTATAATATGACTATGATGTAAAAGATTAAAAAAAAGAGTATATTATAGAGGAACCCAAATGAAAATATATTAGCAAATTATTTTAAAAGCATAGATAATAGACAAGGCGATAGTAAAAGTTAATAAGTGTTAATGTTGCCTTTTGTAAAAAAGACTTCTACTTACTTTGAAGAACCATAAATAAAACATATCAAAATGAAAAACACAAAGAGTGCATATTTTGGAAAATTCTTTGAGCTTTTTAGATGACTATGGATAAAATTTTATAATTATATGATCAATATTGTGTTGAATTTGTATTGTAAGTTTGAGCTTGATTTAACAATTTGTTTAAAAGTAATTAAAATTTAAACATATTTAGGTCTTAAGAATTGGAGTTTAAAAGACCAGTGAAGGTTTCTAAAATATATAGCAATCCATCAATTGGATTGAATTAAAATATTCTATAAAAGTAATTGGCTTGATTTTAAACAAATTTTTAAAGTTTAAAAGCAATTAAATAGTGAGATTTAGAGATATCGGCCCTAAGAAATTGGCACAAAGATTGGAAAAAAAAATCAACCAACACCTAAGTAGATTTTAGGATTTGTCTTCTATTTAATAAATTTTATCTTATTTAATAAATTGGTTTTACTTATTTTCAACTTAGAATATAGAAGTGTGAAAATTTTAAGTAAAAATCAATGATTAGATTATTAATTATTGAGATTTCAATATACAATAGGATTAATGAAGAATTTATTTAAAATTAAAGTTTTAATTAAAATTTAATTAAGATTTAGTCTAGAATTTAGATTTTAATTAAAATTTAATTAAGATTTAGTCTAGAATTTAGATTTTAATTATAATTTAATTAAGATTTTATTTAATATTTTGTTAAAATTTAAGTAGGATTTGATTTAAGATTTAATATTTAATTAAGATTAATCTAAAATTTCAATAAGATTTGTTTAGGATTATATTAAGATTGTATTAGAATTCATTTAAGATTTTTATTTTTTATTATATATATATATATATATATATATATATTTCTTTAATATTTCTACTTTATATATTTTTTATTATATATATATATATATATATATATATATATATTTAAGGTTAATTTATGATTTCTTTATAATTCTTTTATAGTTTTTTAAGACTTCTTTTGGATTTAATTATTTGATTGGTTTTATTATTGTTTAATTAAAGTCTATTTAGGATTCTATTAGAGTTGTTAGGACCTCGTTGTTACAATTTCTATTTTACCATCTACAATTAGATGCCTAGTGCAATCTCAAGCAAAATTCACAAAATACAACATCAAGTCTCTTTAGATATATTATACCAAATTCCTACCATTATTGGTCCATCAATTTGCAATTGACTTAATTGTAATGGGTTTTTTTTTCTTCTACATCAATTTTCTTTCTTCTTTTTGAAGTTCTTTAGCTTGTGAAAATAGACGTTATAACTTTGTGGTGCAAAAAAAATCTTTTTATTTGGTAGGAACTGTCAAATTGACATATCCATCTATCTATTGAGTTTATTAATGCATCTTCTTATGAAATTTTCACCTTTAATAATTGTGATGATAAATTTTATGACCTAATTATAAATTCTTTTTTCATCATATATCAAAATAAGAATACAAATCTAACATCACTAAGTATAATAATACAATATATAAATATTAGTCACCTTGTTTCTTCAACACCATTACCTTCCTCTCATAATAAGCCAAGAACAACTTACTTGCTTAATCAATTTAATAGTACCAACTTCTTTATATTATTATTGGCTTTATTCCTTGCCTCATTGGAGCTTCATGTGTTTCTCATCATTGCAACCAAGTTTATGACTCAAAATCCGCTCCTTGCTAAACAGACCATTGGTGTCACGGACCAAAAATACAAACAAGAAATCTAAACAAGAAGTTCAAGAAGAAATGACAAGAACTAGATTATCAGATGAGTATAAGAGCAACGCCAAGAGAATTGAGCTAGAGCTTCAAGAGATGTGTTGTCGAGACTGAAGAACTCTTCAGCCTCGACTCCTATATATACTACTGGCCTATGGTTCTAAGGAAGCGCATCAAGAAGCTTCCCAAGAACTATGAAGCTTCTCGAGCAACTACCTAAGAGCTAGGAAGCTTCTCAAGTAACTTCCTAGAATCTACTAGAATATTCTAAGAATCTTCTAGAGCCTTCTAAGGGAATCTTTAGAGAATCTTTGAAGAATATTCTAAGAGAATATTCAAGAAATCTTCTGGAAGTTTCTAGAGACTTCTTTCTAGAAGGTTTTAGAAACTTGTCTCTAGAAAGGTCTAAGGACTATGTCCCTAACATCACCTCCTCCTTTAGCTTCGAGGTCTCCGAGAAGCAATGTTATCGTCAGTCAATACCAACGCAAGAAAATGAAGATCTGTCGCATAACCTCTGCTATGAACTCCAATATTTGTTCACGAGGCAAGTGATTCAATGGTCCTTGAAGCCAATAGTAGTGGCCCACGCCTTCAACTTCTGATCAAGCATGAACCTCCGTGTCTTCATTGTGAAATTGTCCTGCAAACACTCCTTCTGGCTAACCATTGTAGGTAGGTTCGACCTCAAATACAATCACCAGCGATCTGTTGCTCGAAATCCTTTGACGTCGTCGTGGTGCAAGCGGTTCTTCATCTCGCGGTCGTCTTCGTGAGCTAGTTGCTTGAGATGACATGACAAGTGTAGTATCTTGGCTATCCATATTCAAAGGCTAAAATAATAAGAACAAACTTGGGCTACTAACAAAGTTCTACACTATCTTGGAGAGAATGACTACATCAACTATGGATTTTGGTGGTGCTCTCTCCTCTTTTCTGTTTTCTGGATGAGCAAGCTTCAGTAAAAAGCTATCGTCGAACCGGCTTGGGTTTCTCAAGATATCATCGATGAAACTCTTGTACCTTTTGCGGCGCATTCGCGAGATTTTCGGCCGACTCCCATGTTCGTTCATTAATATCGTAACCGCTCCAATGCACAAAGTATTCTAATTTACCCCGTCTTTGCCGTGAATCCAGGACCTTTTCCACCTCGTATTCTTCGTGGTTCTCTATTTCTATGCTAGGTGGTGGACATTGTACTCTTCCAGGAAAAGACGATTCTCGATAAGGCTCCAAGAAAGAAACATGAAAGACAGGATGTACCTTCATAGTAGCTGGTAACTCCAGACGATATGCTACAGGATTGATTTGCTTCTGGATAACAAATGGTCCCAATCTCCGATAGTCCAATTTGTCACATGGCCGCTTGGTCTTAATATTTCGTCGAAGCAGCCAAACTTTGTCTCCAATCGTGAATTTAGGTGCCTGATTTTGAAATTTATCCGCGGACGCCTTGTAAGATTCTTGGGCAGTTTGTAATTGAAGCTTCAATGTAGTTTGAAGCTGCGAAAGCTCCTTCACCAATCCTTCAGTTGCCGGATTGTTAATCGTTGACGAACTCCATAAGTCAAGCTTCGGATGGTATCCATAATTGGAAAAGAATGGAGTTTATTGAGTTGACGCATGAAGGGTGTTGTTATATGCGAACTCGACTAGCGGTAGATATTCAACCCAATCATCTTGTTGATAGTTGATGGTGCAACGTAAATATTGCTCTAAAACTTGATTCACCCGTTCTGTTTGGCCGTCCGTTTGAGGATGAAATGCCGAAGAAAGCTTGATATCCACCTTCAATATTTCAAAAAGAGATTTCCAAAACTTTGACACAAACTGGATTCCTCGATCCGATACGATATCATCTGGTAGACCATGATATCGATACACATTATCAAGAAAGAGTCTTGCTGTGTCTTTGCTTGACGATGTCTTCTTGCAAGGGACAAAATGCGCCATCTTTGTAAGCCGGTCTACGACAACAAAAATGCTGTCAAATGAATTCGATGGTAGTAGATCCGTAATAAAGTCTATAGAAACCAAAGACCATGGTCGGCGCGGAATAGGCAATGGCTGTAGAAGTCCATAAGGCCGATGTCGAGGGTTTTTGGATCTTGAACAAATGTCACAAGATACAACAAAATCTTTCACATCCTTCCACATTTGAGGCCACCAAAAATCGCGGGAAATAAGTTTCAAGGTCTTATTGAATCCAAAATGTCCCGAAGTTGGAAAATCATGACGAGATTGAAGAACTCAGAGTCGTGTTGGCCTTTTTGGGATATACAACCGCTCTTCGAAATATACTAGATCTCCTTCCATCTTGAATTTATCATCACTAGCATGTTGCTTGATATCAAGGGCTAGAGAATCTTCAATGGTTGCGGCCCGTACCTGGTCGAGGAAGTCAGCATCAATTGGTACAATAGCTGCGTTGAGCCGAAATTTCTCTGGTTTCAACAATGTCATGCACTGTTGATCAAATGCTGCATCTCCAGCCTTTGGCGCGAGATATGATCTCCTTGATAATGCATCGGACAACCTTTGTTGCTTCCCAGGCCGATAAGTAATAACAAAGTCGAACTTGGATAGCGACATACTCCACCGAGCTTGACGCCGATTCAAAACTCGAGCCGACATAAAATACTCCAAATTCTTGTGATCCGTATATACGGTCACTGGATGTGCAGTTCTTTTGAGAAAGTGGCGCCACTGTTGGAAAGAATCTACTATAGCAAGGAGTTCCTTATCGTGGATCTCATAGTTGATCTCAGCAGCAGAGAATTTTCGAGAATAGAACGCAATTGGATGGAGCTTCTCATCTACGCCCATCTATGAAAGTACAGCTCCCAAAGCAAAATCCGAAGCATCTGTCTCCAAATAAAAGGCCTTTGTAAAGTCCGGATGTACCAAGATTGGAGCTGTAGTAAATACCATCTTCAAAACTTGAAATGCTTTTTCTGGGATATGTCTCCATTCGAGCTTGTGCTTACACGTTAACCAAGTGAGGGGGGCAGCAACTTGAGAATAATTCTTGATGAAGATCCGATAGTAGTTAGCAAATCCAAGAAAATATTGTACGTCCCTAACCGTCTTCGGAACTTCCTAAGACATAATTGCTTCCACCTTCTTTGGATCCATCTTCAAGCCTTCCGTAGTCGCGATGAATCCCAAAAACTCCATCTCAGTTTGGTGAAATAAGTACTTCTCCAATTTGGCATAGAGTCCTCGCTCCTTCTGTATTTTTTTGAGTACCAGACGAAGGTGCTTCTCATGTTCTTCCTCGTTCTTAGAAAATATTAAAATATCATCTAGATAGATGACAACAAAATTGTCTAGATGCTCTCGAAAGATGTCATTCATCATGTGTTGAAAGACCGCTGGAGCATTAGTAAGACCAAATGGCATGACATTGTATTCAAAATAGCCATACCTTGTTCGAAACGCTGTCTTCCATTCATCTCCTTCCTTAATTCGCACAAGGTTGTAAGCTTCCCTTAGGTCAATCTTTGTAAAGATCCTTGCACGCCCAAGTTGTTCTAGAAGTCCAGAGATCAAGTGCAGTGGATAGCGATTCTTTTTTGTCACCTTGTTGAGACCTCGATAGTCCACGCACATCCGTAGTGAGCCATCCTTCTTCTTCATAAATAAGATTGGTGCCCCAGCTGGTGACTTCGAATGACGGATGAAGTTCTTGGCTAGATTCTCGTCAATGTACTTCCGCAACTCAGTCAACTCCGTCTGTGACAAATTGTAGATTGGTCCAAAAGGTGGTTGTGCTCCTTCTTGCAATTCAATGGCACAGTCATAGGATCGATGCTCTGGCAGCATATCAGCATTCTTCTTTTCAAAGACATCTTTGAATTCTTCATACTGCTTTGGAATAACCAAAGTCGGAGTTGCATCTTCTCGAGTCGGAGTTGCGAAGATGACAAGAGGTGTATTTTGCTTGGCTTCCTTCATGAAAGCCCTTGCACCTATAAACAAGGATTTGTTTCTAGACATTGTCTTGGCAGATTCCACCTTCAAGGAGTTTGTTGGAAATGTCACTTTCCGCAACTTCCAATCTATCAATGGATTATATCTATCAAGCCAAGATAGTCCCAAAATGATAGGACATGAAGGGATCTTGATAACATTAAACACAATATTGCTCTCATGGTTTTCAAGTCGTACCTTCAATAGTTTAGTTTCATGGATAACATTGCCCGAAGACAATGGTCGTCCGTCTATGACTTCTACATGGACAGGCTTAAGTTTCTTTATAAGAGAAATATTGTGAAGCTTGGCAAACTCTTCATCTATAAAGCAAGCGGATGCACCCGAGTCTAATAAAGCATCGACTTGTAGTTCTTGATTACCCAGATGTAAAGGTACCATAAAACAATCTGAAGGTTGAGCTGAGAGAAAGGGACCTTGATTAATTTTGGATGTTCAGATGTCCAGCCGCACGGTCCCTATTGTAGCTGGGCGTCCTTGTTTTCCTGCATGCTTGTACTCCTGAGTCTTGTTGTTTGAGGCTTCTGTTTCTTTCGACAATCTACAGCTTTATGGCCCGCTTCTCCGCAATATAAACACAAGTTTTGTTCAAACCGTCGCTTCCTTTCCTCAGCTGTGAGGGGTTTGAAACGTACCGCATCAATTTGCATGGGTTCAGGATCTGTGGAGTGATTCTCTGGACCTTTTGAAAATGTAGCAAATGTTCCATCATTTCTCCAGCCTGATCGTCTTTCTTGTCGTAATTCAAAGATGCGGTTGTCACAAATAATTGCCTGAGATATAAGTTCTTCTAAAGTATCCGCCTTAGGCATGGTGATCAATAAGTTCTTGACATCATCTCTCAGTCCATATCGAAATCGTGTCATGAACGTCTTATCATTCCAATCAAGATCACATGTAAGCTGTTGAAATTCTGCAGCATAGATTGCAGCAGAACGTGATCCTTGTCGCAGATTTTGTATCTTTCTTTCAGCCACTCTTTCTCGATCGCTATCTCCAAACGCAGCAGTAAGTCTCTCTATGAAAGCCTCTAGGTCGTACAATATTGGAGAATCCTTCTCCAATAGTGGAGCAAACCAAGAGCGAGCATTTTCTGATAGAAGAGTACCTATGAAAGCAACCTGGGTAAATCCATTCGGATAACGAGAAGGGTATAGGCGTAGATAAAGCCGTACTTGTTGTACAAAACCTCGGAAGTTGGTTCTTGTTCCATCAAACTTGTCTGGCATACTCGCTTTTGGTTCTTTCGTACTAATCCTTGAAGTATCCATAGGGATCGTATGTGATACATGTCTTGCTTCTCTCAGTCGAATAATCTCTTGTTGTAGGCTATGAATTTTGCGTCTAGCTTCTTCGGTCACTAGATCAATTTGAGGTTCTTTACTTGGATTGCGAAGAAATGCAATCTCCTTTCGTACACTATTCATAAGAGCTTGAAGATTTGCAAGAGTTGCCACTCTATTGTCTACTTGTGGAGATGCACTATCTATGACCTGGTCTACTTCTATATTTAGAGAATAGATGGATTAAAATTTTGAGAGAAGAAGAAATTGCTAAGTCTCTTGGAGAAAATTGTAGCACTACTTGTCACTAAAACCTACTTAGAGAAAAGAAAAAAAAACACTAAACGATTTCAGTTTTAGAGGAGCGTAATCCGCAACCTCTAAAAATGCCTCAATGCTTTCGAGAAGAGGGGTAATCCGCACTCTATCAAGAAGGCAAAGCTCTGAAATCGATGTTAACAGTCTTTTTTACTAGCTATGCTAAACAAAAAGAAGGAATTAATATCAGTCCAAGAGAGGGTAATCCGCAACCCTTAGAACGCTCAAGTATCTCCAAGGAAAGGGGTAGTCCACTCTCTGCCTCAAAGAACTAAGATCTGATATTGTGATTGAGAAAATATCAGTTTAGAGGAAAGTAATCCGCAACCCCTAAAGCGCTAGAATACCTTCAAGAAGAGGGGTAATCCACTCTCAAACAAGAAGGATTCAGCTCTGATATTAAGATAAAGGTAGTCTCGACAAACTGTCACGGACCAAAAATACAAACAAGAAATCTAAACAAGAAGTTCAAGAAGAAATGACAAGAACTAGATTATCAAATGAGTACAAGAGCAACGCCAAGAGAATTGAGCTAGAGCTTCAAGAGATGTGTTGTCGAGACTGAAGAACTCTTCAGCCTCGACTCCTATATATACTACTGGCCTATGGTTCTAAGGAAGCGCATCAAGAAGCTTCCCAAGAACTATGAAGCTTCTCGAGCAACTACCCAAGAGCTAGGAAGCTTCTCAAGTAACTTCCTAGAATCTACTAGAATATTCTAAGAATCTTCTAGAGCCTTCTAAGGGAATCTTTAGAGAATCTTTGAAGAATATTCTAAGAGAATATTCAAGAAATCTTCTGGAAGTTTCTAGAGACTTCTTTCTAGAAGGTTCTAGAAACTTGTCTCTAGAAAGGTCTAAGGACTATGTCCCTAACAATTGGCTCACCACAACTCAAGAACAACAAGGCACAAGAATTTTTTTCCTATCATTGATACTTATTAACCTTATTGAGATTATATCCTCCTACCTTATTATCATTGACACATGTGTACAAATCAACAAGCTCTAATTTTTTTCCATTTTTTTATTTTCATATCCAAAGATAATAAGTTATACTTCCAACTTTTTTGCAAATTTTGAAACATCTTTGTATTCAATTACATAGAATTACTTGGAATTATTTTCAAGCATTTTTAATATTCCATTAAATTATATGAAAAATTTGTTCTTATTTGAGCTTAGATATATTATATGAACTTCAAGTATGTTAAATTAGTCAAAATAGAATTTCAAAAGCTATTCAATTATAAATTCATTTATTTTGTAGAAGATTTAAAATGGACTTTTTAAATATTAGTTATGTCAAAAGAAGAATATATATCTATCTATGTTAACATTGAATATAGACATTTTAATCAATGTACACTTCTAAATCCTTATCTTATGTTTTTTGTGGACACAATCCTTAATCAAGTCGCAAATAAAAGACATCTTTTCTTTCTCAATGGCTATTCTAGATACGATTAGATAGCCATTGCTCCAAAGGACCAATATAAAACATATTTTATTACAAAACTTGATATTTTTACATTTAAAGTGATGGCTTTTGTTCTCTAAAATATCTATAAATCTTTTAATAATACATGATGCTTGTCTTTGTTAATTGGCACAAAATTATAATGGTCTATTTAGATAATATTTGTGTGTGCAACTCCTCTAAAGACTATAACAACAAGCTTTGATAAGTCTTTTTTATATGTAAAAAAACTTATTTATCTTTGAATTCAAACAATTGTCTCTTTGGTGCAGCATGTAGCTCACTTCTAGGAAATGCCATTAGCTCCTAATGTTTAATGGTCCACCTTGACAAAGTAGCTCTTATCTAATAAATTCCATAACTTTAAAATATTTTCTTAGCTAGACACCAACCGAAAAGACCATTATATTTATATTGCATTGTGACAACTTATTGCTTTAAAATAAAATTACTTAATGATTAAGGAAGAATATCTTAGCATAATACATGCTATACAAAAATTAAAACATTAATTTTTAGGATCAAGTTCACCATCTATGTCATCTATAAAGCCTTAAAATTCCGACTAAACATATCTACAAGCTCAAGATGACTTATAGGATGGATTCTTGGGCTTTAAGAATTTTCCTTCACTTAAAGAAGCAATTAAAGAAATCCCACTTTAACACTATTATGCTATGACATGACTATAGGATGAAAGATAAAAATACATTTTCCATTAAATCAAATAATATAATTAAAATATATAGTAGCAAAATATGTGTGAAAAATAGAAAGATAGTAAAAATATTTATTGTTATTATTGCCTTCTTGTAAAAATACCTTCTACTTATTTTGTATGATTATAAATAAAATAAAAAATAGATTGAAAAAAAAATAATATATACATCTTAAGTTTTAAGTAATTTGGATAGATATTAAAATTTTGAGCTCTTTTCAAAATAAGATATATTTTCAATGATTTTTATTTTTGATAAATAAAAAGAATATTCTTTAGTAAAGAATTTATAAATATCATAATGGATGTACATACAAAATTTTATAGATTTATAACTATGCTTGTTTTAATTTTCTTATACAAATTTGAGATCAATCAAATAATTATATTAAAGGATATAGAAATATTATTGGTTTAGGATTTCAAATATTTTATTTTTTAGTAAGATTTTCTATAATATTAAAAAAATATGCTAATTTAATCAAATTATAATTTTGTGAAATCATAATAAGCTTTGGTATTTGTAGAATGGATAGGATTTTTTTGTTTTGTAATACATAGTATGTAGGATTAAGAGAAGCTAGTAAATTAATGAATGGATAGTTTAAAAGGCAGGATGGATGATTTAGGCAAAAAAAGTAGTTATCTTTGTATTGTGTAGTGGTTGGCATTTTGAAGTAAGTATAAGTAGGTTGGGGAAGAAGTAGGAGGGGTTAGATTGTGATAATCATGAGCTGGAGTAAGCTTGGTGCTACCTCTTTGTTTTCTTTATTTTTTTGTAGTTGAAGAGTAATGGATAGTTTTTAAATAATGTGAAGTGAAATTCAAGAATAAAAAAGAGATTTAATATTATAAATGAAGTATAGAATTTATTGTGGATGAATACAATGGAGAATTGTAAATAGACAATTGGAAGTATTAGTGAAGAATGGTTATGAATGACAGAATTATAAAACTGAGGTTTGAGAAGGAGTCTTTTGAATCTGAATTTGTGTGAAGAAGTGTAGGGAGAATGATAGTTAAATGTAGAGGATTCTAGTGATTGGATTATAGAGTGATTGTATGTTGTCTTTTAAGATAGTATAGTATTACATATTGTTGTCATAAATTAGGAGAAGAAAAGAGACAATAAATATGAAGATGGAATTATTGATTGTAATATTTGATAGAATACAAAGGACAATGTTGCATTCTTGGATGTTTTTAGGAGTTTAGAATATTGGTTAATTGTGTGACCTTAATATATAAACTCATGCAGATAAGTCTTTCCTTATGTTTCAATCTTCTTATACAAGTTTATTCTGATTAGATTAGTCTAGAGTAAGTAAAACAATAATTACAATATTTATAATTTTTTGATTTGGAGAACAATTGAATAATTCAACAAGGAATAATTGTTGGTAGAAGATTGATATCTAAATTGGAAAAAAAAAACAATTAATACCTAAGAGTATTATGAACTCTTTTTTTTAATTAGTATGTATAACTTATCTCAAACTAGGTATATTTGATTTTTACTTGGAGATCAAAACATGAAAAATATTTTAATCAAAATCAAAAATTTAATCAATAGTTATTGAAATTTTATACTACTACAGAAATTTGATTAGAATTTATTTAGGATTTATTTTGAGATTATTTTGAATTTTATTATAATTATATTAAATTTTTATTTAGATTTATTTAGGATTTCTTCAAGATTTTATTAGGATTTCATTAGAATATACTTAATATTTACTTAAGGTTTATTCAAGAATTATTTAGTATTTTATTAATATTTTATTAAGATTTTAATTAAAATTTATTTAGGATTTATGTAAGATTTATTTAGAATTTACTTAACATATCTATTTTTAGTATTTAAATGAATTTTTATTATATTTTATAATTATTTTATAATTTTTATTTAATATTTTTTATAGGATTTTTATAGGATTTTTATAGAATTTCTTTAAGACTTTTTAAAATTTTATTAATATTTAATTATAATTGCCAATATTTAATTATAATTTATTGAGGATTCTATTAAAATTATTTGGATCTTTATTGTTGCAATTTCAAATATACCAAGTGCTTCATGCATTCTTAAGAAAGAAAATTTATTGTACAGTAATATCGATTTTTTGTCTAATATATTAAGTTTTCATATAATGACGTCAATCACAAGTGATCCAGCCTTAACAGCCTTCTTTTATATTTCTATCTTCCACAACTATTCGATTGATCAATGAAAGAAATTTAGACTTAGAAATCTATACACCAACCAATTTTTGAAGTAATTTAATAATTCAACAAAGAAAAAATACTATTAAAAGATCAACATTCAAGTTAAAGAAAGAAGATGGCTAATATTGGAGAGGTTTTGGAAGCTTTCTTTTTAATATCAAAGCTAAAAAAAGAGGGTGATTTTTATTTTTTTTCAAATTTTGTATGCTTTTTAATTGCTTGTGGATTGAAATATGAATGGAATTTTAGTCAAGATCAATGATTCAATTAATACTTATTGAGATTTTAAAATAGCTTTAAAAAGTAGTTAAGATTTACTTAAGATTTTCTTTGAATTATTTAAGATTTGTTTAAGAATTGACTTAGGATTTAAGATTTTGTTAAGATTTTATTAGAAATTGAGTTAAAGTTTAATATTTGATTTATTTTAGAATTTTATTAGGATTTGATTAGGATTTGATTAAGATTTGATAAGGATTTAATTAGAATTTAATTATAATTATTAAAATTTTATTAAGATTTGATTAAGATTATATCAAGATTTGATTAGGATTTTTTTAGGATCTTTTTAGTATATATTCAAGATTCTTTTTTATTTTCTTTAAAATTTATATTTTTAGTATTTTAAAAGAATATCTTTATTTTTTAAAAGGTTTTATTTTTTATTTCTTTAAAATTTCTTTGTTATTTTTTTTAGATTAATTTATGACTTCTTTAGGTTTTTTTTGTAATTTTTTTAAAATTTCTTTTAGATTGGTTAAAATTTGGTATAGATTATTAAAGATTATTTAAAATTTAATAAAGATTCTATTAGATTTAATAGGATTTTTTTATTGTATTTTCTATTTATCTTCCACAACTAGGTGCTTGATGCATTATCAAGCAAGAATTCACACAATATGACATTGTTTTCAAAAAGGACTTTACAAACGTTTACTTGGACAAATACCAAGAACTTTTCCAATACCACAGTGCTAACTTGCACCACTTTACACAACTAACAACCTCTATTTGTCACCTAATTACTAAATCATCTAAACACATTCTTTTTTATTAAATATGTCTGCTTTTGGTATGCAATCTTTATGGATTGCCCTCTTCTACTATGTACAAATCTTCTATATAGATTCACAATATATAGTACTTTTATAACTTTAAAGCCAAATCATATATTTTTATAACTACCAAATTTTATTTGGATATTGTTCAAACAAAGAATCAACTCCTACTAACAATCGAATCATTTTTATACTTTCCTTCTTATTCTACATATTAATAAAAAAATTCAAATGATATCAATTTTGGCATTATTTTCAAATTCAAATATGAATAAATACCTAAAGATTTTTTGGCCATCAAAATATTGCAAATAAAAGTTGTGATAATCTTTAAAAAGAGAAAACATAAAAAAAATTGTAAGAAATATACAACAAAGAAATAAATTAAAAAAAAAAAAAAAAAAAAAAACCCAAAAACCCAAAAACCCAAAAATCCAAAAACCCAAAAATCCAAAAATCCACAAAATCCAAAAAACCCAAAAAAAAACCAAAAAAAAAAAAAAAAAAAAAAAATGTCAAAATATAAAAATCTTCTTGATTTCCTAAAATGTCTTTTTTCAATATAGTAGCTGCTTAAAATCCTAGTCATATAATTTATGAGGATTTTGAAAATAAATCCAAAGTTTAAATTAAGAATAAATTAAGGATTATAATTTATTCAAGAAGGATTCAAGGATAATATTTTGGAATCTGGGAAGTTCTTGTATACTATCTTATATGATCATATAATTTAGTAAAATTATTTTTATACAAATTTTAGATTATATTCTTTATTTCTTTGATTAATTTATTTTATATTTTATATTAAAAGATTGCAAGAAAAAATTATTTATAATCCATATATCTATGTAAGCTAAGATAAGCTAAGCAATTCAGAAAAGAATTTAGACATTACAAGGACGTTCTTAAATTCTATTTGAGATTATATTATTATATTTGTGCTTATGTGAATTGCTTGTTCAATGCTCAATTCTTAATAATCTAGATATTTAATTAAATAGAATATATAGAGGTAAGAGTGAAGCCTTCTTTATTCTTATCAATGTTTTTTTTTTTAGTCTTTTTTAATAATCTTTAGTCTTCTTATCTTAGATAATAGCCATTTTTGTTTTAATACTATACTACTTTTGAATGAATATATGAATATATATATATATATATATGTATATATATGTATATATAGATATTTTGATTGTATTTTATTCATATCTTTAATAATTTGAAAAGAATGCTAATTTACTATTCTTATTTTTTTATAAAAGTCAATGGATTATGTCACTTTTTTATTATATTTTAAATTTTGCGGACTATTCACGTTTAAAATATCATTTTTTTACTTTCTAATATTGATTTTTTAAAAGAAATTAGACTATCTTTCTTTGTAGAAGTTTTTATTTGACATTAGTAGATTATCTTCTTCTAATTTGACTTATAGATTTTTTAAATTTATTTATTATAGAAATAAAAAAAATTATGGATATTACACTTAATAGAAGTAAGAATAGATTTGCAATTATTGCAGATCTTTAAGAATTAGTCAATATTTTTAAGATAGAAATCTTATATATTATCAACATCAATCATAAGAGTGTTATTCCTCTGCTTATCAAAGAAGTCAATAATGAAGTCTAATATCCATGCTAATAAGTTATGCAATTGAGAAAAGCAAGTAAATCAACCTCACAATCACATTCAAGAAGTCTTGCTAATATAAGTATAATGAAAATAAGGATTATATACCATAGAATTTAGAAAGAATAAAATCAAAATTTTAAGGATTTCTATAACAAATCAAGATTTATCCAAAGTTATATCTTTTTCAATATCATCATTAATTTCTTCAAGTTAGATTCATAAGCAAATTCATATTTGAAATTATTTTTTATTTAATTTTTACTATTCATGGAAAATAATTCAAAATTCTTCTATGACCTAAATTCATTCTTAAAAGTATTTTTGGCCATATTTGAAGAAATTTATTAAAAAAAAATAATACAAATCAAACTTCTATTTTTATAACATAAATCTATGAAAAAAAAAATATATATATATATATTTTATTAATTATATAACTTATTTAAGTAGATAAAATTAAATAAAAATGAAGAAATTTCATAACATCTAGTAGATAAGTTTTTTGATAGTTTTATAGAAGTGGATTTGCTTTTAAATGTGTTACAAGAGATTGATAGGTTGAAAACTTGGCCAAAAAGTTGACCATGTATTACATATATTTGTCACTTGTAGTATAAGTTGGACATGTAGAGCACATGTAAGAAGCTTGTTTTATAAATTACATATGTATCTTACAAGTAAGATACATTTAAGAGGTCCTATAGAATATTGCCATATAGCTCTTATTTAAATAATATATATAGAAGCAAGAGTGAAACTTTTTTCACTCTTATTAATTCTTTTCTTACTTCTTATCTAGTTTCAAGAGTTTTTAGTTTTTAGTTTCTAGTTTCTAATTTTTAGTTCATTTTTTATTAATAAGATATAATTATATTAGAAATTATGGATTATCCACTTCTAAATTGATATTTTTTTTAGAATTTTTTTATCTTTAAGTCCTCTTTTCTACTTGTCTTGAATAATATTGGACTTTTTTATTTTTCTATTATAGCAAAACTTGTTGAAATAAAAAAGTACAATAATAGAAATGCAAGAGAAAATGAAGGAATTAATGCTTATAAAACATTAATTCAATTTACCACCACAAGGAATAAGAAGATTGACAAAAAATAAAGATATATCGATAATTGGAGCTGATTCAATATTTATGTCAAATCACATTACCTCTCATATAATAGAACATTTTTCAAGTATTAGAAAACTAAGAATTTCTTTGCCTAAAAAGTTTGATGTCATAAAATCAAAGTTTTAAGAATTCATCAATCAAGTACAATTAGTAATTGAACTTCAACCTCAAAGCTATCCAATTCCAAAATCAAAAGTAAAGTTTATTAAAAAAATACTTTTAAATATTACTTTATAATGTTTTTTTTTTTTTTTTTTTTTTTTTTTTTTTTAACAACATGATCCAATATTGAATAACTTTCAAGCTTTATTGGTGGAATTTTGATTTATGTATAAAAAACATAGTACAATTTGTATTAAAATTAATAAAAATTATATTTTATAATAAAAAATCAACCAATAATATTATATGTATTATTATTTTAATAAATTATGATAATTATGAAATAGAATAATATTGCACTAATTAGCCAATTTGCTTACAAATTATAATAAGATGTAAAGAAATTGATGCTAAACTTACTTAATCTTCAAACATTAAATCAAGAATCAACTTTGTTATGAAGTGTGATAATTGGATCTAAAAGTTTTCAATCTAAAAGTTGTATAAGTGGATTCAATCTTTATATAATTTAAAGGCAAGATCTATATCTTTTCAATACTTACATTTGAAAGAAAAAGACATGTAATTTGACATGATATGTTTTAAATTTCTTACTAAGAAAAAAAAAGACTTCTCATTGTTAAGAAGAATTGTGCTTATATATATTATAAAGTATCTAAATATGCTACTCAATATTATTCAAAGAAGTGACACAACTACAAAATGAGAAGTATGATTGTTAAAAAAAAACATATGTTAAAAAATAAGTTTGTGTAGCTACTATAAAAACTATATGGCTAGAATCTTGTATAACATCTAATAAAGGTCCTAATCATTCTTCAAAATCCTCTCCTTGTTATATAAAAGATGTTTGTTTAGCACCTAAAAAATACAAAGTCTTTGTCTAGCAAGATTCAAAAGTCTTAGCTTGTTTTTTAAATATAAAATTTATTAAAAGATATTAAATAATTTTAATAAAAAATATCTAAATTTATATATGTATAAATTATAGATGGTTTTTTTTTTTTTGAAGATGTTATCTATAATTATTATTTTTTTTTAAGAATAGCAAAAAATGGCAAAAATAGCTTTTTGATATTTAATATAATTAGATTTCTTTTTAATCCATTTATGTTAGGTTTTTTGTAGATAAAAAAAAATATAATCTTTAAATAGATTGGATTTATTATAGTCTTTATTGTTTTAAAGTATAACTAAGAATTTTATCAATTAAGTAAAATTTATAAGTCTAGTGCAATCAAATTCTTATTTATAGATATAAAAAAATATTTATATTATAAAAAAATAATATTTTTCATAATTAATGCCTCAACTATTTATAATGATAGAAAGATAAATAATAGAAAGATAATTTATATGATATTTTAAGCCAATATTAAGATTATCAAGATGTTCTTAATATTGGCTTAAAATATCATTTAATCTTAATAATGATAATCTAATATTAAGATTATCTTAATCTTGGCTTAAAATACAATCTAATATCAAGATAATCTTAATATTGGCTTAAAATATCATTTAAAGTATCTTACTATGATTATATTTCAAGCCAATATTAAGATTATTAAGATGATTTTAAAAAGAAGAATGTTGATAATCTTTTGGAGTATTGTTCTTATGAATACTCAATTGACCTTTAAGAAAGAGCTTAACTATTGTTGTATATTGTAAATTATTCCTTGAAAATGCATTGAGCACCTGGTTATAGAGAATAAATTAAAAAATATAATAAAAATAAATCCTAAGTAAATTCTAGGTAAATCCTAAGCAAACCTTAGTATAGTTCTAAAAATATTTTAATGAAATTTTAACAAAATCTAAATAAATCCTAAAATAAATAAAAAAAAAAAAAAAAAAAAATCCTAATAAAATCCTAATTAATTATAAAAGAATAATTAAATATTAACCAAAATCCTAATTAAATCCTAATAAAATTTTTAAAAAATCTTTATGAATTCCTAATTAAATCTTAATAAAATTTTAAATTCTAACGAAATCATAAATAAATCCTAAATCCTCACTTTATCTTAAATACTAACCAAATCCTAAAAAAACTCAAAAAAACTTCTAGATAAATTTTAATAAATTTCTATTGCTATTTTAAAATCTCAATAAATATTAATCAAATTATTGATCTTAACTAAAATTTCACTTATATTTCAATCTACAAGTGCTTAAAAAATATAAAAGAAATTTAAAAAATCAAAAAAATCAATAGAATGAAAGAGCTTTTAAACCTCTTGGATATTGATTTTCTTATAGAGATTTTTTCTTATTAAATTTTTTAATTTATTTAAAATTTAGATAGTGTCAAAATAGCTTTTGCCAATTTTTTCTCCAATCAAGCTAGAAAATTTTGTAATATTGCAAAAATCTTCACTGATCCTAAACTTCAAGTATCTGAGACCATAATCTAATAAAACTTTTATATCCTTCAATCTAATTGTTTGATTAAAATCAAAATTTTCAAATACATTTATAACAAGAATAATAACAATCTCACAAATTTTCATCATAAATGTATTATAAAATTCATAAAATTCTCGAATTTGCAAACTTCATTTTATTTTTCAAAATCCAAAACTACTACATATATCTCTCTTTTTGAAAAGCTTTTAGTGACTCAATATATACTCAAATCACATGAAACCAACTCCTAAAAATCCTCTCATCATTTTTTTCTTAATTTATATTCTTTGATCAGCCAAGAATCCCAAAGTTGCCATAAATGTGTGTTTTGTGTTTTAGGGTCTAATTTTAATCTTAATTCACAACTAGTCCTCTCTATGTATTAATTCTTCATATTTTGAGATAATTTTTACTACAATCTATTTATAATTTTTTTTATAAAGATACTTGTATCAATTATTTATCTCATTTACTTTGATTTCGCTTATTTATGCTTCTACAAAATAAATAGAAATATTTTTTATAAGAAGGCAATATTAGCACTTATAAATTTTTATTATCTCTTTGTCTATTATCTATATTTTAAAGATAACTTGCTAAAATAGTTTCATTTAAGCTCAATTATAATATAATTTTTTTTCCTTCTTTCACCTAATGCCTATATTATTATACAATACTACTAGTTAGACCAATCTATTGTTTATCAAAAAATAAGTTGATTGAATTCAAGGAGTACATTGATGAAAACTTAACTAAAATTTTCATATACCATTTAATATCTCCAGCATGAGTTCTATCTTGTTTTTAATGACAAAAGAATGATCATTGCAAATATATATTGAGTATTGAAGATTTAATAAGATTATTATCAAAAGTAGATAGCCTCTATTTTTAATATCCGAAATTCTTAATCAATTGAAATTAGTAAAGATTTATACAAAAATAGATCTATAATGGACAAACAACTTACTACACATTTTAAAAAATAAAATAAAATAAAATAATTAAAGATTACATTTTGAATTAGATTTGAATATTATGAATATAATATTATGCATTTTAAATTCACAAATATACTAGATAATTTTTAAAATCTTATAAATTATTATTTTTAAGAATTTTTAAATAATTATTTTATTTATTATCTAGATAATATTTTATTTTACTCTAAAAATACAAAACAGCATAAACTTCATGTTTTTTGTGTTGTACAAAAACTTAGAAATGTCAAATTATATGCCAAGATAAAAAAGTGCATATTTCACACTATTCAAGTTGACTTCTTGGGATATATCATTTCAAATAATGGTCTTATGGTGAATCCTAAGAAATTTTAGACTATTACAAATTGAAAGTTTTTAAAAATAATATGAATCATCAAACATGTTTTAAAATTTTCCACTTACAATCAAATCTTTACGAAGAAATTTTCTTAGGGTGCAACTTTATTCATACATTCAACATGATGAAACAAACTTGTGTAGAATAAATAATCTAAAAGAAAATTTGAAGCTTTGAAGATAATTTTTATTTTTGCAGCAATCTTATATTATGTAGATTATTTTTAAATATTTTTTATGGAAACAAATTCACTGAAATTTGCTTTAGATAAAATATTATTACAAATGGAAATATATGAAAAACTTCACACATTAGTTTCTAATTCAAGAATTTTTTTAGTAACTAAGATTACTTACAAAATCCATGTGTGAGTCCTATCAATAGATTTTTAGTAGAATAGTAAAAAATATAGTTTTAAATTATTTAAATATAAAATATTATGATTAAAGAATAATTTTTATTATTAAATTATTTATTATAATTTATTAATTTTTATTATATAAGAATCTTATTAAAGAAAAAATTATAAAAATATACTTTTAAGAAGTCTTAGATCTAATTATCTTAATTGGTTTAATATTTTTACTTATTTTTGAATATTAATGATTGATTATTGGAATCAATGTCTACACTAGTATTTTATTCATATATATTATTTATAAAAAAATCTAATAATATTAGATAATAGTTTAAAAAAACAAAAAAAAGAATTTTATCTATTTTTAGTTATTTGTATTATAAATAAAAAAATTATTTTATTTAAATTTTTTATTAACATAAAAATTATTAAAGTAGAAAAATATATTTTTAAATTTATATTGATATTTAAAAATATTATAGGAATTTTTAGATTTTACTTAGAATTTACTTAGAATTATTTATGAATTTTTATAGAAAATTTTAAGACTTAAGTAAAATTAATTTTTAACCATCTTAGGAGCTATTATGAAAAAACAGAATAAGATTTGAAGACTAAACAATGCTCTTAGTCTAATTGGACGTTTTGAAATACCATGGTGAAGTAAAAAATGCAAAAAAAAAAAAAAAAAAAAAAAAAAAAAAAATCTACTAGTAGAAAATAGGAAGACCAACAACTTGTGTAGTTCTAGTAGAAAGAGAGATGCACATATTTCATATGGATTGTAGCACTTTAGATATAAGAAGAAAGATAAGATTAAGATGTCAAGGCCTTTCTAGGACATTCATGTACATGTGAACTTTGGTGAGGCTCAAACTCTTGATCTATAAACAAGTTATTCTTGAAGAAAAATATTTTTACTTAATTTTTTAATTATTTATTTATTATTTTTAAACCTTCATAACTTAATCATATTATTTTTTAATTATATAATTTTTATGTTATTGAAAAGATAATAAAATTAATTTTTTTAAAAGTTAATTTTATTTTGTTATTTTTTATTTTTATTAGATAAAAATTCAATGAACAAATTGTGACTAAATTTTGAATTATGTAATTCCTTGAACATATATTTTTTTTTATTTTTTTTTTATTTTTTTCTTCTTTTTTTCTTGCCATTTCTTTCTTTTGCTTCACACCACTAATTAAAATCAGCTTTTTATTGAAACCACCTTGTAATTTGAGTTGAGAGGTGAAATTTACCTACATCATGGTAAAGAAATTTTTACTATTATAAATTCATTTTAAAATAATACTATTATTTGGAAGGTACTTTAAGTGTAATAAAAATTTATATAAATTATAAGAATCACAATCATTTTATATCAATATGCATTTTGAATAGTTGATAAGTCCGTTAGAGCATGTTTTTATAAAATTTATATTTAATATTACTTATTAACTAAATTAAAAATAAGATTTTTTAAATTCCCTCTCTTAATGATTTTATCTTATACTAAAAAGATGAAGATGCAATTTTTGATCCACAAAAAACTATTTTATTGAAGCTAAAGCAATTTCATAATTATACAATGAAATCAATATTGATTGTTGATTCAACTTTTTTTGATCAAGTCCAATAAAGTATGTCTTTAGATCTTTTTGTTTGAGATATTAAGAATAATTCTTCCAAATTTCATAATACTTCTAAGTTTGGATTCAAAAACAATGTGCTTTATTTTGAAAGATATTAATATATTACTAAAATTAAAATATAATTATAAAAAATTTAAGCTTATTATAACTTTTTAATTTTTAAAAAATTTAGATATAATAAGATTTTAAAATTAATTTTAAGATATTTTTAGTGGACTCAATTGTAAAAGGTAGTTAAAGACTTTGTATAATCATGTGATATTTGTTTAAGATCAAAAACTCTTCAATATCTATTTTACAGTCTTCTTTAAGTACTATCTATATTAATACAATCATGATTTCATGGTTTTATGGATTTTATTAGGATCTTTTAATCTCAAGTTCTTATGATTCTATATTTTTGATAATAGGTTTTTTTTATTAAGATATCATCTTTTGTATTATATACAAAATCTATCAAAGTTGAAGAAATAGATAAATGATTTTTTGAAAATATTTATCCTTATTATGGATTGCCAAGGAATGTTATATTAGATATAAAAATCCAATTTGTATCAAGGTTTTGAAGTTTTTTTTTAAGATATTAAAGAAAGACATAAAATTATTTTTGGCTTTTTATCAATAAATTGATAGACAAATAGAATGTGTAAATCAAATTTTAAATAAATATCAAAGATATATCATTAACTACTATCAAGATCATTGATAGAATTTTTTTATGATAAAAAAATATATTTTTCTATTCAAAAAATATTTTTTTTGCTAATTATGATTATTATCTATAACTTAATACTTTTAACTTTTCAAAAGTTGATAATCTCATAGCAAAAGATTTGGCTAACTATTCATCAAAGCTATTTGCAATGATAAAGACACAATTAAAGAACTTGAAAAACAACATAATATCAACGTAGATGGCTATTTCAAGAAATAATTTCAATTCCATATTAGCAAGAAGGTATGATTACTTAGTCAATAATTAACAAATTCAACTTAAGAGTTATTACTTGTTGAGTTATCAAATAATGCATTGAAATTATCACAACTTTTAGACAATATAATAGAGATAATATTTTTTAAATTAACATATTCTTTTTTGAATAGATAATGAGATACAACACATTTAATATTACAACTTTGAAAGAGACTTTTAATATTTTATAATAATAATAGAGATAAGAATAAATATTGATGGTATTTAAAATATTTTATATAAAAGAAGTCAAAAAATTCTCAAAAATGATCAAATATTAAGGTAGTCTTTCCACCCTAATATATGACACTATTGATGAGTAAGACAACCTATTAACTATCTTTAAAACGAACAAAGATCAAAATATGTAGAAAATACAATTTATTGCATCTTAATCTTCTTTAACATGTGATGATTATTCCTTGTAGAATTTGTTCCTTAAAAAAATGAATAATATCATAGACATATATATTTACCTACACTAAAGAAGTTAAATAGAAGTAAATAGAAATAAGTAGACTTCATAATATCTTATAGAGAAGCTCTTTAGAATTAGCAAATTTAACTTTTTATATGTTTATAGGTAATTAGTAGGTAGAAAACTTAGCCAATAAGTTGGCCACATACTGTGCATGTTGATAACTTGTAGTATAAGTTGGCCATGTGGCACACATATAAAAAAACTTGTCTTGCAAGTTGCACACATGTTGATGTTATATAATGTATTGACTTACTTGAAAATGCATCAAGCACTTGGTTGTGGAAGATAAATTAAAAATTGAAACAATAAAGGTTTTGATAACTCTAATAGAAACTTAAATAAAATTTTATTAAACTTAAAAAAAACTTAATCAAACCTTAATAAATTCATAATAAATTTTAAAGAAATTATATAAAAAAAAATTAAAAACATCATAAAGAATTTTTTTTAAATTACAAAAAATTAGAAATATTCTTTAAAACATAATTAAAAAATAATTCATAAATAAATATCAAAAAAATCTGAAGAAATAATTAAAAAATCCTAATTAAATCCTAATATAATCCTAAAAAATCTAAAATAAATTATAAATAAATTTATTTTAAAATTTAAATATTTAAGATTTCAACTCAATTAAACTCCTATACTCTTCAATCTAATATTTTATTTGTTTTAATAATTTTAAAATATATTTAAAATAAGCATATTTAAAAATCCAAAAAAAATCATCCATACAATTGCTACAATATTCACAAATTCTTCATATATATATAAGTTGCTTTTTATTTTTTAAAATCTAAAATCAATAATTACATCTCTCATTTTAAAAAAACTCTTAAAAACTTTATATCTATCCAAACCACTTGAAATTAATGCTAAAACAATCTTCTTAATTTTTTTTTCTAATTTTTTTCTTCAACTAGCAAAAGAATCCCAAAAATCCCTTTGGTGCATGATTTTGTATCTCAAAATCTAATATAAATTGTGATTCACAATGAGTCTTCTTTAGGTATTAATTCTTGATTTCTTAAAATAATTTTTGCTATAGAATATTTTTAAAATATTTTTAAAGATTCTTGTATTATTTATTTATTTAATCTACTTTCTTTTGTCTTATTTATTGCCATATAAAGTAGATTTTTTTTTACAAAAGATAATATTAATATTAAATTTTTTTATTATCTTCTTATCTTTTAAAAAAGTTTTTTTATATTTTTTAATTAAGCTCTTCTATAATCGAATCTATATTTATATATTTTACCATATATTTTTATTACAATACAACATAGAAAGTCCAATAGAACATTGTTTGTCACGGACATATACATATAAGCCAATAATTACCTGTATAAATAGGTAGAAGTAAATGGAAGTAAGGAAAAGTAAGTTAATTCTATAATATCTTCTACAGAAGCTTTATAGACACTGATTTGACTTTATAGGTGTCTTTGATTGACTTTTTGGGTTAGAAATATGGTCAACAAGTTGGCCATGTGCCACACATGTTGTTAGCTTGAAGACCAAGCTAACTATATGGCCCAAACATAAAAAAACTTACCTTCTAAATTAAGGCATATGTCTTACAAAGTCAACACATATTGGAGGTCATATAGAACATTGCCATATAGCCCTTAATTAGATAACATATATAGAGACAAGAGTGAAGTCTTCTTCACTCTTGTCAACTCTTTTTTTACTTCTAGTCCAGTTTCAAGAGTCTCAAGTTTCTTTATCTTTTGATAATAAGCCATTCCAGTTTCTTTTTAATATATGTACTTCTTTATTTCTATTTTTTTATTCTTTTTTTGATATGGATTTCATTGATTTATGCATCATCTTTTAGTTCATGTCCTTTATAGATTGACAAGAGTATACTTACAATATCAAATCTTTATCTTGTCTTGATTAAAAGTAGATTACCTCTTTCTCATGATAAGACTTAAACATATTAGAAGTTGCGAATTATCTTCTTCTAATTTGATATTGTTTCTAGTATTTTCTTTGTCATCAAGTCGTTTCTTCTAGTTATTTTCAGTGATATTAGATATTTTTTTGAATATTATTATGGCAGAGCTTGTTGAAATGAAGAATGCAATGGTACAAATCCAAGAGCAATTGAGGAAGTTGATGCTTGCAATGCATCAACTTAGCTTACGACCACAAGGATCAACAAGAATGGTAAGAAGTGAAGATATAGAGATAATTAGAGCTGCTTCAACATCTGTACCAAATCATGTCCCTCTACCCATGATAGAACATCCTTCAAGTGTTAGAAATCCAAGAGTTGCTTTGTCCGAGAAGTTTGATAGTACAAGATTCAAATTTTGAGGATTTATCAATCAAGTACAACTTGTGATTGAACTTCAACCTAAAAGTTATCCAACTCCAAGATCACAAGTTAGACTTATTGGTACACTTCTTTTAGATTCAGCACTATCATGGTTTTCATCTTTTCTTGAACAATGAGATCTAATATTGGATAATCTAGAGACTTTTTGGCAAAATTCCGGTCCATGTATGGAAAACATGATGCAACTCGTGTTGCAACCAACAAGATTCATATGTTGCAACAAAGAAATTAATCTATCAATTTATATGCTTTACAATTTTGACAACTTGCAACTAATATCAAGTGAGATGATGCTGCACTTATTAGCCAATTTTTCTATGGATTTTTTGATGAAGTAAAGAAATTGATGCTCAACTTACCGGATCTTCAAACATTGAATCAAATAATTAATTTTGCTATAAAATGCAAGAATCGACTTTTTAAATTTTGATATGACAGATACACAAATAGGCCTCACCGTTAATACAATTTGATGGCAACATCAACATCTCTTCAATCCATACATTCAAAAGTAGAGGATATGCAAATTGATGTGGTTTGTTTTAAACATCTTATTGAGCAAGAAAAGATTCATCATTGTCAAGAAGGATTGTACTTATATTATAAAGAACATAAAGACACTGCTCAATATTGTCCAAAGAAGTGACGAAAATACAAAATGAGGAGCACATCCGTCAAAGAAGACAATGTGTTGGAAAATAAATTTGTCCAACTACTATAGAGACCATGCGACTAGAATCTTGTACAATTTTTAATAAAGGTCCTATCTTCTCTTCAAAACCCTTTCTTTGTTTTATAATATATATACGTTTAGGACCTAATAATTATAAAGCCTCCTCTTTGATAGATTCACGAGCCTCACCTTATTTCTTAGACGTAGAATTTGTTAAAAGTCATAAAATATTGTTAATACAAAAAACCAAATATGTTCATATAGAAGTCATAGATGATCATCCATTGTTTTTTAGAGATATTACTCATAAAATACTTCATATAGATATAGCAATAAATGGTCATAGTAATTGCATAATCTTTAATATAATTAGATTTCTTTCTAATTTAATCATTTTAGCTTAATCATGGTTAGAAAAGTATAATTCTTGCATAGATTGGATTTTTTGTACCCTTGACTTTTCTAAAAGAATAATTAAGAGTAAAATTAATCCAATAAAAAGTCATAAGTCTAGTAGAATTAAATCTATATTTATAGGTGCAAGAGCTTTCTTGATTGCTGCAAAAGAAGCAACACCTTGTGTCATTTACACCACACCTGTTTTTAATGATACGAAGACTTCAAGTGGCTTTTTCAGCCAATATCAAGAATTTTAAGATGTATATGAAAAGAAAAATGTGGATATTCTTCTAAAACATCATCTCTATGACTGTTCAATTCACTTTCATGAAAGAGCATAATTTCCATTTGGACTAATCTATCATTTATCACAAAATGAATTGGTTGAATTCAAGGAATATATTGAAGAAAATTTGGCCAAGAATTTCATATGCCATTCCAAATTACTACCAAGAGTTTCAATCTTATTTGTGAAAAAGAAAGATGGATCATTGCAGATATAAGTTGATTATCAAGGACTCAATAAGATCACCAGTAAGAATAGATATCCTCTACTTTTGATATCCGAACTTCTCGATCAACTGAATTAAGCTAAGATCTATACAAAAATAGATCTATGGAGAGCATACAATCTAGTATGTACTAAAGAAAGAGATGAATGGAAGACTACATTTCAAACAAAGTATGGGCATTTTGAATACAACATCATGCCTTTTAGACTTACAAATGCATCGGTAGCTTTTCAACATCTAATGAATGATATTTTTTGAGAGTTTTTAGATGATTTTGTTGTCTGTTATCTATATGACATCTTGATCTATTCTAAGAACACAGATGAATGTAAACTTCATATTCATCATGTGTTACAAAAATTAAGAGATATGAGATTCTATGCCAAGATAGAAAAGTGTGTATTCCATACTATTCAAGTCGACTTTTTAGGATACATCATTTCAAATGATGGACTTATGATGGATCCTAAAAAAGTTCAAATGATTATGGATTAGAAGAATCTATAAATGATAAGAGATGTCCAATGCTTTTTACACTTTATCAACTATTATTAGATCTTCATCAAAGACTTTTCTCTAGTTGCAGCTCCACTTACATGTTTGACTTGCAAAGACAAATTTGAGTAGAACAAAGAAGCAAAAGCATCTTTAGAAGCTTTGAAGTCAACCTTTATTTTTACACCAATCTTGTATCATGTCAACTTTTCTAAGAAATTTTTTATCGAAACAAATGCATCAAACTTTACTTTGGGCGTCACATTATTATAAATAATGTAATAATTTAATAGGAACAAATGATGTAATAATGGAACAAATGATGTAATAAGTAATTATAGGTCCAAGTAAAACGACAAAAAGTAATTATAGGTCCAAGTAATTATAGGAACAAATGATGTAATAAGTAATAGGAACAAATGATAAATTTCACCCAATAGCTTTTCATTCCAAAAAATTTTTAGCATCCGAGATTAATTATGAAATCTACAACAAAGAGCTTCTTAGAATCATGGATTCATTTTAAGAATGGCATCTGTAGAATATGTAAATAAATTTTGTGATAAGTTATTGGTTAGTTATTAATAACCTTGAGAATTAGACTGATGGTTATGCAGTTTAGTTGGTAACAATAGGTTGTTAGTTGAACAAATGGTTAAGAATTCAAAGGGTCATAACCTTTGGAATCTGTTGGCCGACGATCCAACTTTTGGTAGGATAAAGAGGTTGAGAAAAGGGAGATCGGAGCCAGACTGTGAGAGTCATAAGCCGGGGTAAGCTTGGTACTACCTCTTTGTTTTCTTTACTTTTATTATTTGCTTATGAAGAATTGTGATTGAGAGAAGTATTGTTGCAACTGTGATTAGAATATTATAGAATATGACTTTGGACTAACCAATTTGGAGAAATACTGTGACCTTGAGAATTGAGATTATCAAATTGTGTTGTGTTAAGTGAAGATATTTAATTCTGTGTGATGAATTGAAAAATTGAATATAATAAGTAAGCTGGAGATTAATAATTGAATATATATAAACCGCAAAGAGAGTAAGTGGAAGATGAACTGATAAGAATATAGAAGTATTATAGAATTGATAGTCGTAGAATGAATTATGTATTGAATTAAGACAGAAGCAGTAAGCCTTGGTATTTTGTAGTTTGATAATTGATTTCACATAGCCAGAGTATAGTCAGTTGTGACACTAACAGACCCAATTTATATAACCAGTCTTTTCTCGTGTTTGAATCCACCCCTACTAGTTCAATTACTTTGGTATATTGGAGCTTGAACACAACGAGGATAACATTTTGGCACCACTGTGGAAGAAATAATAACAATATGAAATGTTAGAAATTGATTGTATGGGAGATGGAATTATATGTTGAATGAGAACGTGAGAAGAATCAATTTTAGGGTTACAAATATGTGAACTATAATTCAAGGCAGTATTGATTTTGTAAAGCTGGGAATGAAAGATTATTAGTGATAATCATAAAAGGGAAGATTATCAAAGAATTAATCGACAAGCGAAAGAAAGACAGGAGCAATTAAACATAAGAAATCTCCTATGGAAACGACAAAAAGTAATTATAGGTCCAAGTAAAACCAAAAGAAGAAAATTTCAAATTCAAATAATAAGGAGACCAGTAATAATACCAATGGCTGCGGAAGTACTAGAAGTACCAATTGCAGTACACATGAGAGCAGTATGAGACCGAACTACAAGTGTGGTACCATTACCTACTTTTAGTGGTTGATTTGGCTCTGATCCCGATCACCATATATCTCAACTCTTGATAGCCTACGTAGCTAATAATGATAGAACTGAAGACATTTACTTGAAATGGTTGCCAATAATTTTAAAAGATATAGCTTTTAAATGGTTGCCAATAACTTTAAAAGATATAGCTTTTAAATGGTATAATCGGCAATGAGTGGGTAGATTTCTCAATTGGGAGGCCTTGAGGAATGCCTTCCTAACCCATTTTAGATCAATTGGATTTGAAGATCGATTTCGAGAAAGTTTTATGAATAGCAAGATATTTGCGGATGAATCACTAGAGTCCTATTATAGCCGGGTCATGGATATACTTTGTAAATGGTCAAATAATCAAATGCCAGAGGCATTTATATTGTCAATATTAATCAATGGTTTGCATCCATCAGAATTGAAAATGTTTGAAAAAGAGGCTTGACCAACTATGGTAGAGGCATCGTTGGTACGAGTAAAGATTTGAGAGGAATGCCATTATGATCAGTTTTTAACTGCAGGTGCCACGATGATTCCAGTTCAAGGCAGCTAACAAAATCCGACTTGGAACGGATCAGTGGATAGTTATCCATGGATGTTAGAAACAGTGGCCAATTACGGTGACAATTTTCAGGGGCAAGTTAATGTCACCCCATTGCAAGCTATATCACTGAACGTGACAACAGCGTATGCTCCATATTTTCCATATCAACAACAAGCGGTAGAGTTATCAATAATATCAGCCCCAAAAGATTCTAATAAAGACTTGTTATTGAACTTGACAAAGAAAATGGAGGAAATGGTTGTTAATATGGTCAAGGATAAAGAAATGAAGCACAAGCTTACCAATACTAGGACCAATGTATGGTGCAGTTATTGTAAGGGTCATGGTCATTTGGTAACATAATGCCCTTCACCCTCACAAATGATGGGTCAATGTTCATTTTGTGAAGGAAAGTATCCTACCCAAAACTGCTGGTATTTACAAAGGCAACAACAATTCAGTAATCAAACCATGATTCAACCGACTCAGTGGGAAGTCAATCAAGTTCAAATGAAAAATACGTATGGATGGAATGGAAAACGATCTAATCGATAAAATTGAGCATTCAATTACTTTCAAAGTTCCAATTTTAATCAGGGGTCTGTATCAAAGCCCCAGAATTATGGGAAGGAACAGCAGAGGTATCAGTAATATGCTCCACTGGCATCATCGAACCAAGTACCCTGCGTATGAATGGGACAACCAAGATCATTATCTAATCCTACCTAGAATTGACCTAGTAGATATATTCCAGTAGAGACTCCAAATGTACTTGATGGTATGGACCAAAAATCACTACATTGCTACCAGTGCCAGCAAATTGGTCATTATGCCAATGAATGCTCTAATCTAAAATTTATAGATGAATATGCTCCAATATGTAGGAATTATAAGTAGTCAAGATATACTTATCAGCAATATAATGCTCCATTCAATTTCAATAATTGAGATGAGCAGATCCAAAGCCAAGGAAAAATAGAAGAGATAAATCAAGGTCCTCAAGATTTTCTGATAAATCGGATGAAATGTGTCCAAGCCGTTCTTACCAAGAGTCAGCAAAAGGTAAAAGGACCAATTAAAAATTTGAGTGAGCCTCATGCAAAGGGTCAATTTGACCCAATTACAGGGCCATCCAATCTAAGTCCTGTTATGGGCCTCTTATCTAGTATGAGACCTGACTCAATTGGGCAACCCAATGAGGTCCCGATTATGGAGGCTTTGGTTTTATTTCAAGTTGTTCCGTTCTCTATGCAGTTTTGAGAAACATCCTATCTATTAAAAGATCCTCTCAGGGGCACAAATTCCAAAGAAGCTTTGTCTACTGTTTTAATTCTGAGTCCATAGCGGAAGAATATCTTACCTCACAAAGTTAAACTCAAACCAATGAAAAAGAAGACGGCATTGGGAATTACCTTAAATATGGAATCCTATGACCTTTTGAAGGATCAGGATGCTATTTGGCCTTCTATTTCTATGAAACAACTTCTAAAGGTTGTACCAAAGAGCCGTTCTACATTGAATTTATTGTTAACACGACATAGGCAATGCAATAAGGAAGTTTGAGAAGTCAGTTTGAACCCTGACCCAGGTGCACCAACCATCGATGTTTTGATTGATGGTGTTATAATCTCGGGTGTTCATGTGGATGGTGGTTCTAGCATCAATTTAATAAATGTTGATACAATGGATGCTTTAGATTTGGAACACTTAGTACCCACAACATTGGTGTTACGGATGATAGATAATAGCCAAGTTAAACCAATGGATATTTTATGGAGTATTCAAACTATAATTATTGGTATTACGTATGAAATTGACTACATCGTCTTTCAGTTACATCAACTTTATTGTCGACTTTATCATCTTACATCGACTTTATTGTATCCAATTTTATTGGAACGACCCTCACTTTATCAAACAAAGGCCAAGAATAATTAGAGTCGAGGTACTTTGATAATTAGCAAGGTTGGAGATAAAATGGTATTACAAATGTACCTACTACACTATCACGAGGAATCTCAATTCCCAGCATCTGAATTGACATCAAACGATGAACTTAGCAGCAATGATGATGCAGTAGCACCGATTATGGAGGCGTCCGTGGAAGTAGACCAAAACCCTGAAATGGTGTACCAATGTGGCAGTCCAAGAGAGTACTTGATATACCTGATCGATTCAAAAATCTTTGCTAAAGTTAATATTATATGGATGACCAAGTATGATGTGTACCATGTAGGTGCCCTAGACACAGGATTCAGTACTTCGCACATGTTAGACTTACCGACTGATTTTAAACCAGCACGGAGATTGAAACCGAAGATCACCGCTGCACCTTTATGTCAAACTATCAACTTGGTAACCACAGTAGAGCCTCAGACAATTAAGGTATACAAAGGTATTAAAGAATAGGAGTTAACCTGTTGCACAGAATTTTTCTTGCATCATAAATCAAATTTTGCTTGGACTTATGTTGATCTAAAAGATATCTTCATTGAAGTTTGTGAGCATCGTATCATTTTAGAGGAGAATGCTAAACTGGTACGGCAGAGGCAACATCACCTTAATCCTAAATATTTCCTCATGGGGAAGGAGGAATTAGACAAGCTCCTTGCAGTTGGTTTTATTTACTTGATACCGAATAGTCAGTGGATTTCTTCAATCGTGATAGTACCAAAAAAGAACGAGAAAATCCGAATTTGTCACGATTTCTAGAAACTTAATGCAGCCACCAAGAAAGATTACTTCCCATTATCTTTCACGGACAATATGGATAATATGTTGTCATTATCACGAAGTAGTAAAAGAATAGGAGTGGGGCATGAGTTAAAGTCATTCTGTGGTGTTATTTTGGATTAGTTGATGTGCCATTTTCTTGTATTTCTATGTTTTTGAGAGTAATAATTTCAGTTAAGAGTTAATAGTGAGGAGCCGGTGTCGTGTTGTAACACGAGTATATAGTGAAAATAAAAAGAAAGGAGAATTTTATTAATATTCAGTTACCTCGAATATTGAGAGCAACGACCAACTCTTGTACAAATACTGAGTGGCCAGGTTCAGTCACCCCGTTACAGTCAGCCGGGGCATACTGAAATGCTCCATTCGATTCCAATAACGGGAGTCAGCAGGAAGAGAAGGACTAATTCACACGACGGGTTCGAAGAGCCAATTGGATCCAATTTCGAGAATCCAATCCGGGTCTTCTTATCCAATATGAGACCTGAATTGGCCGGTCAACCCAATTACGGGAAATCCAGGTCTTACTACGAGTCTTAGCTAATCCGACGCGAGGACCAATTTGACCCAATTACGGGAACATCCAGGTTATTACTGGACTCTTATCCAATATGAGACCTGAATTGGTCGGGCGACTCAATGTGGTCCCGATTACGGGGTTCGATTCTGTTTCAGGCTGTCTTGTTCTCTGTGCCGTTTCAGGGAACGTTGTTTTCGGTAAATGGATTTCTTAAAGGTAAAAACAAAGGAAAAAGCTCTGACAGCGAGAGCCAATTTCGGATCCAAGCTTGACGGTGGGAGCCAATTCCGGATCTAAGACGGAAGATTGAAGAAATTCAGAGGATAAGGTTAAGGGGGATATAGTTTTGAGAGAAAAAGTTTTGGAAGGAGGGATTAGAGAGAGGAGCTTCATGCTTCGGGTCGGGGAAGGAAAGACAGAGAATTTGGATTTTTCTTCTTCATCGAGTTTTGGGAAGGTTGAGGCAATCGCTGCTGAAGTCAGTATTGTAATGGTGAATCGGGATTTTTAATGAAGTGGGTTTGAATACTCTTGACTATTTTGAAAAATCGAGTTACGTCTGTGATTAAAGGATTAAAAGGGCGTCTATAGGATTGAGTATGCAAAGTGAATGAAATTTATTGGGTTAATCTAACAAGACAGTCAGTGGATACAAGATCATAAGTACAAAGCGGTATTGAAGATTAACAGTTTGGGTTGTTCGGGATTCTCTGTAACGTCTAGAGACCTACCGACTGGGACAAAAAGGACTTCGACAAGCTGTCGAAGAGCATCCGTATAGATTTATGGTACATTGTTGCAGTCGTTTATATTCCAACAGTCAAAACTGATAGACTGCTTGACTATCGACGAATCTCCATACTACCTTCTACAGCCAGATGCCCGGCGCATTCTCGAGCAGGAAAGCACGTAATACGAGAAAAGGGGTGAACCTGACGTGAAAGCTTGAGGTGGAAGGTATTGGATTTCGGTTGATTTTATCTTTATTTTTATGGAAAACAAAAATAAAAATTTTGAAGGATTTTTGGGAGGAGTTTCTGGTGGGGAGTCTTCTAAAGGACAAGGTATGCACATGGATCCGTCTATCGCTAGTTTGTTTCAAGCCTTCTCATTGTCAATGCAGTAACAGCAAAGCAATGATCGAAAGGAAGCTTTGGCAACCAAAGCATTGCAAGCAGTGGTCAATAAAATTGATCAATTTGATGGGAGGAATATTTCAAGGTATTTAAGATGTTATGTTCGTGAAATGGAATTAAATCGGGTTTCTGAGAAGAAAATGGTTGCACTATTTGGACTTGCCACGATACCGGAGATAAGAGACCACATTACATCGATTACGGATCGTTATGGGAATTCATGGGAGGATTTTTCACATGCATTGAAAGACGAATATTTCTTGGAAGATGCTGATCGCGTTACTAAGAAGCTGTTTCTGGGATGGATTGAACGGCCCAATAAGAATTTACAAGCAATAGAGCTACTAAAAGAATTTGAGAGGTAGTACTCTCAATTATCGAAGGTAGAAAAATTGACATTGGAGCCAAACAAAGTTGATCTATTTCTTCAAGCTGCTGATGGAGAATTGCAAGAGAAATTAGAACCCCTTCTTGAAGACAAAGAAGAAGATGAAGGATTGACAACGAAGTAGAAGAACGTTGAAGATGCGGTGGGGTTGCTTACAAAAAAAGAAAGGAGGAAGGATAGGAGCAATATTCCGAAAACAATACAAGCACCCAAAGCTCCAGTACGTACAACACCACCAACAATGCCTACAGTTCAACCTTCGACATCCTTGTCAAAGAAAGCAAATATGGGTATGGAAGAAATTATACGAGGAATGCGAGATCTTCAAATCAAATTAGCAAGACTTGAAGAGAATACTTCTATAAACAATTCGAAGAATGTTTCAAAACAAAGATATGTACAAAGATGCATTTGGTGTGATGATGCTTCACACACTAGAAAAGATTGCAATGAATATAATAATATGATACGGCAGGGAATTATTTGCTGGAAAGATGGGAAGATAGCATTGAAAAATAGAGAGGATCTTCTTCAAACCAATTTTGGCAAGGGAGGAATGAGAGCATTGGTTCAAGATTACTTAAAAGAGCATGAAACAATAGCACGAGAAAGTGCAAGTTATGGTGCTAGAGTAGATGATGAAATTGGTGGAAGTACGGAAACTAGTGAGTTTTGGGCTTCTGTCGTTTGTACAATGCAAGAAGGGAAATTACCTCGAGAAGCGTTATTGAGAACTACAGCTACAACACGAGGTAGAACAGGTTGAGAGGATCCTGTTGAGTCTCTTTCAATTCATGCATATATTGCTAAGAGCCAACATGAAGCTTTGATGGAAGAAAAGAGACGAGGAAATTTTGATGATACTAGAGAAGGAAATTCTTTTAAGAGGCAAACTCGAGGAGACAAGGCTCGGGAGGCAGCTTCACAAGAATTGCCTGTAAAGGATACCTCAGCATCATTGGGAGAAAAAACAACGGAGACAAAAGATAAGGGCAAATCAATTGCTTATAAGCTACTTTCTGACATTGAAGCGGCAACAAATTTGAAAGGGGTGTTGAAAGAACGTATATTAAACGCTAAGGTGGAATTCACATTGAAAGATGTCTTGGAAATTGCAAAGAAGGAGTTTCATGATGTTATCATTGACAGCATTAAGCGAAAGAGGCAATTAATGGGTGAAACTGGAATGAGTCATGCTATTCATGCAAGAATATGTAGAGATGAAGAAGAGGTTGATATTGGTTACAAGCAACCAACAAATGAAAAGAATGGGTATAATCAGCGAGTACATTTCGAAGATTCTAGTGACAAGGAAATAGAAACTTTGAGCCATTATACTCGAAAGCATTGGGCAAGGGCAACTACTAAGGTATTGGTGAAGGTAGGAGATATAGATGAACCAATAGTTGCTTTGGTCGACCATGGTTCTGAAATGAATCTCATATCTAAAGATCTTTATAAGAAGCAAAAATGGCCAATTGATATGGAACATGGATGGACAATACGAGCAGCTAATAACACACGGGGCGAATTATATGGAGCTTGTCCAGATGTCAAAATTTGGATTAGGGATGTTGCGACGTTTTCTTCGTTCAAGATACATTTCTTTGTTCAAGATACAACGTCTTATCCGTTGATTTTAGGACAACCTTATATCATGGCAACACGGATGGAAAAAAAAGTACTTGACGATGGTTCTGCTTATGCAAGGGTACGGAGCGAAGATAGGAGGAAAGCTGTACAATTTCTAACAGTACCTCCTAACCATGAACGGAATCGAGATAGGTTGAGGGAGAAACCATTGCCAAAGATTGTTGAAGGATTTAAGGATTTTAGGGAGGTACCACTGTAAAGCGAGATTATGGAGGTACAAAAGAGGAGGTACTCTCGCGAGATGAAGGTGCCTTTGATGTGAGTTTTATTGGTATATTGGAAAATGGAAATATTATGTATAAGAAAGTTGATGATTTTAAAAGAAAAGAAAGAAAAAGATTATATAATATTGAAGGACAATTATGCAAGATAGGTGCATTGCAAGATGATGAGAGGATTTTGCGTGTTTATGAAGAAAATAGACTGGAAGATTCATTGGAATTGATTACATCTATTGGGTTAGGGGATAATGATAAGATTGTTGAGATTCATTCGAGAGAGGTTTATACCATGCTTGAATCTTTTCAAGCACCAGAAGTCACAGTAGAGACGAGATATAAAACGGCAGATAAGAAGGTAAAGCCTGTTGCCGGACCATTACCAGAGGATTCTAAAGAACAAATGGGAGAAGCATCAAAAGAAGCAAGTTTAAGAGATCCAATGAGTATTGGACATCAGTTTACTGAAGAGACTTTTGAAGAATTGAAGATTGGTTCTGATGGTTCTTTATTGCCGGAGGAAATTACTTGCTTCAAAAAGATGTTGGCTAAACAAGGTAGATCGTTTGCCTTCGAATCTCATGAAATTGGGTGTGTGGATCCAAATATTATAACACCTATGGTTATCTTCACTATATCGTATGTATCTTGGAATCTAAGACGGATTCCAGTACCGAGGGCACATTTACCTAAATTGGTGGAACTATTGAAAGAAAAGATAAAGATGAAAATATTGGAACCTTCATTTGCACCGTATTCTAGTCGATGGTTTATGGTACCTAAGAAGAATGGGTCACTATGGTTTATTCAAGATATGCAGCCGGTGAATGCTGTAACTATCAGGAATGCAGGAATTGGACCTGTTGTGGATGAATTTGCTGAGGTGTTTGCTGGAAGGGCGATCTATTCAATGGGTGATTTGTATTCAGGTTATGATCAATTTCAACTTGCCAAAGGAAGTAGAGATATGACAACGATGAGGACACTGCTTGGATTGGTTAGAATGTGCACTCTTCCTCAAGGCACGACCAACTCAGTTGCGCATATGATGAATGGGATGAATAAGGTATTGAGAGATTTTATTCCGGAAAAGACTATGCCTTTTCTGGATGATGTTCCCATAAAAGGGTGCAAAGAAGAAGACAAGGATGAAACTTTAGATACGAGGGGGTGTCGCAGATATGTTGTTGATCATATACAAGATTGTGAAAAGATTTTAACTCGGCTTGGAGAAGTTCATCTTACATTATCGGGTATGAAGTCCGTATTTGGAGTACGAGAGGTTGTAATTATTGGACATTTATGTGGATCTTACGAAAGAAAACCAGATCCGACTAAAGTTGATGCAATTGAAAAGATGAAAGAGGATTGTGATTCTTTAATAGAGGTTCGCAGGTTTTTGGGTGCATGTGTATTTTATCGAATCTGGATCCCTTATTTTGCTCACATAGCGGATCCATTATATGAACTGTTACGCAAGGGTTACCGATTTAAATGGGAAGAAAGGCATATTCAGGCAATGCAAAGATTGAAGAAATTATTGATGTCACCTCCAATATTGAGGAAGGTTGATTATAAGTGCAATAGACCAGTGATTCTTACTGTAGACGCTAGTCCAATTGCCGTTGGATGGGCTGTGGGTCAAGATGATTCGAATGGGAGTAGATTTGCAGTTCGATTTGGAGCTAAAGTTTTAAGTATTCGTCAGCGTGCATATTCGCAAGTCAAAAGAGAACTTTGGGGAGTCGTTTCGGCTATGAAAGCTGAAAAGGACTATTTGATTGGGGCAGTAGTAGTAATTGAAACAGATTGCTTGCCATTGCTTGGAATGATTATTAACTGTTCAATGCCAGATATTGCAATGTTGAGATGGATTGCTTATATTAAGTAACTAAATCCAGAATTTAAGCATATCATTGGGAAGGACAATTTAGTAGCACACATGCTATCTCGAGCAAGATACGAGAGGGAGGACGAAATGGTTGAAGACATTGATGATGTCGGATTGAAATTCTATTCAATATCAAATCTCAACAGAGAAGACAAGCTATTTCTTGAAGAATCTTATGAAGGAGAATTATTGGATATTGGTCATTATTTGAATACCTTGACTAAGCAGGGGAATTGGTCTACAGAAAAATTCAAACAAATAAGAATAAAAGCATATGGATTTTTACTTCGAGATGGATTCTTATGGAAGAGACCGAAGAAAGGAATTGGGATGCCACAGCGAGTGATAGGCAAAAAGGAAGAAAGACTAAAATTATTAAAGGGGTTTCATGATAGTTTATGGGCAGGGCATAGAGGAATCTGGGCTACTTTTGCTAAACTCAAGGAACGATATTGGTGGAAAAATATGTATCGAGATGTGCTCTCATTTGTAGAGTCATGTGAAATCTATCAATCATATTCTAATATTCGACACCGAGATGGTCTTCATCCTACATATCCTCTGGCTATTCATTTTAAATGGGTTGTTGATTTGGTTATTATGCCGATTGGGTTATGGCAGATGAGATATTTGGTTTTAGCTCGTGAAGATTTATCAAATCAAGTAGAAGGAAGAGCATTGAGGACAAAATCTACAGAGGGGATTTGTAGGTTTTTGCTTGAAGATGTCATTTGCCATTATGGGTGCGTAGGAAAAATCACTGCAGATCGTGGAGAATTAAATGCACAAGAAGCTCGTAAGTTCTTTGAAAAATGTGGAGTTAAACTATCACTGACTACTGCTTATAATCCGGAAGGGAATACAAAAAGCGAACGCGGTCACCCGTCGATTGTGAAAGCATTGGTTAAAACTTGTAATGGGAAAGTTAAAGAGTGGCCACGGCTGTTGTCATTTGCATTATGGGCTGATCGAATTACACATAGTTCGGTGACAGGATATATGCCAGTAAAACTTATGACAGGTCAAAAACTAATTATGCCGATCGAAGAAAAGGTACTTACTTGGAGTATGCTACCATGGAAAGATGGATTGACAAGAGAAGAACTTCTGGCTATTAGGATTCGACAATTGGAGCAAAGAACGGAAGATGTCTAGATAACATTGGAAAGGTTAAAAAGAGCAAGGTTACAAAACAAGGCGCGATTCGATAAGCAACATCGATTGAGACCAAAAGCAATCGAGGAAGGTGACTGGGTACTTGTTTATGACAATAGTCTGGATAATCAATATAGTACTTTGCGGAAATTCTCAAAACGTTGGTTTCGACCATATGTGGTAACAACTGTTCATGGTAATGCGACTTACTCATTACGGGAGTTAGATGGTACAAAATTGAAAATACCAATTGCAGGGAAGCGAGTAAAAATATTTAAACGAAGACACACAGAGATGAATATGGGAGACCTTAATGAAGGTATAGAGATTCCGCAGCAAGAAGATAAAAGTGATTTGGATAATGAAGGTGACGAAGACGAACTGGACAAAGACGTAGAGGATATATTCTGAATCAAACAGCAATTGGATAAATTGGTGCATACCGGAGGATACACAGGTTCAGAGGGGGTAGATGTCGTGTTGTAACACGAGTATACAGTGAAAATAAAAAGAAAGGGGAATTTTATTAATATTCAATTACCTCGAATATTGAGAGCAACGACCAACTCCTGTACAAATATTGAGTGGCCAGGTTCAGTCACCCCGTTACAATCAGCCGGGGCATACTGAAATGCTCCATTCGATTCCAATAACGGGAGTCAGCAGGAAGAGAAGGACCAATTCACACGACGGGTTCGAAGAGCCAATTGGATCCAATTTCGAGAATCCAATTCGGGTCCTCTTATCCAATATGAGACCTTAATTGGCCGGTCAACCCAATTATGGGAAATCCAGGTCTTATTACGGATCTTAGCCAATCCGACGCGAGGACCAATTTGACCCAATTACGGGAACATCCAGGTTACTACTGGACTCTTATCCAATATGAGACCTGAATTGGTCGGGCGACTTAATGTGGTCCCGATTACGGGGTTCGATTCTTTTTCAGGCTGTCCTGTTCTCTGTGCCGTTTCAGGGAACGTTATTTTCGATAAATGGATTTCTTAAAGGTAAAAACGGAGGAGAAAGCTTTGACTGCGAGAGCCAATTTCGGATCCAAGCTTGACGGTAGGAGCCAATTCCGGATCTAAGACGGAAGATTGAAGAAATTCAGAGGATAAGGTTAGAGGGGATATAGTTTTGAGAGAAAAAATTTTGGAAGGAGGGATTAGAGAGAGGAGCTTCATGCTTCGGGTCAGGGAAGGAAAGACAGAGAATTTGGATTTTTCTTCTTCATAGAGTTTTGGGAAGGCTGAGGCAATCGCTGCTGAAGTCAGTTTTGTAATGGTGAATCGGGATTTTTAATGAAGTGGGTTTGAATACTCTTGACTGTTTTGTGAAATCGAGTTACGTCTGTGATTAAAGGATTAAAAGGGCGTCTATAGGATTGAGTATGCAGAGTGAATGAAATTTATTGGGTTAATCTAACAAGACAATCAGTGGATACAAAATCGTAAGTACAAAGCGGTATTGAAGATTAACAGTTTGGGTTGTTCGGGGTTCTCTGTAATGTCTAGAGACCTACCGGCTGGGGCAAAAAGGACTTCGACAAGCAGTCGAAGTGCATCTATATAGATTTACGGTACATTGTTGCAGTCGTTTATATTCCAGTAGTCAAAACTGATAGACTGCTTGACTATCGACAAATCTCCATACTACCTTCTACAGCCAGACGCCCGGCGCGTTCTCGAGCAGGAAAGCACGTAATACGACACCGGTCACAAGTGTCAATTGAAGATGTTCCAGAATAGATGAGTCAACAGAAGCAACAATTGGAACTTTGGAATGTCTAGATCTTGAAACTGAAAGCTCAAGTCCATGAATTGGGAGAATATAATGAAGATCTCTCAAAGTAGTTGAGGAAGGAGTCGATAGACGGACTGGAGGAGGAAGAAGAAGATTTGCAATTAGAACCAGATTTGATGGAACGCACATTTGATAATGTAGCAAATGATCAATTGGGTGGGCCAGAAGAAATAGTACCTTTATAAAATTTTATCAAGTAGTTTTTAGATAGGTAACAATTGTGTGTTTGCGAGGGCACTACACAATTAGGAGTGGGGCTATGTAGAATATGTAAATAAATTTTGTGGTAAGTTACTGGTTGATTATTGATAACCTTGAGAATTAGACTGATGGTTAGGTAATTTAGTTAGTAACAGTAGGTTGTTAGTGGAACAAATGGTTAAGAATTAAAAGGATCATAACCTTTGGAATTTGTTGGCCAACAGTCCATCTTTTGGTAGAATAAAGAGGTTGAGAAAAGGAAGATTGGGTCAAACTGTGAGAGTCATAAGCCAAGGGGTCAGATTGTGAGAGTCGTAAGCCAAAGAGCTAGATTGTGAGAGTCGTAAGTCAAGGGGCCAAACTGTGAAAGTTGTAAGCCGGGAGGCCAGACTATGAGAGTTGTAAGCAAGGGTAAGCTTGATGCTACCTCTTTGTTTTTTTTACTTTTATTATTTGTTTATGAAGAATTGTGATTGAAAGAAGTATTATTGCAACTGTGATTAGAATATTATGGAATATGACTTTGGACTGACCAATTTGGAGAAATTCTATGACCTTGAGAATTGAAATTATCGAATTGTATTGTGTTAAGTGAAGGTATTGAATTCTGTGTGATGAATTGAGAAACTGAATATCATAAGTAAGCTGGAGATCAGTAATTGAATATATATAAACCACAAAAAAAATAAGTGGAAGATGAACTGATAAGAATATGGAAGTATTGTTTAATTGATAGTCGTAGAATAAATTATATATTGAATTAAGACGGAAGTAGTAAGTCTTGGTATTTTGTAGTTTGATAATTGATTTCAGATAACCAGAGTACAGTCAGTTGTGACACTAACAGACCCAATTTATATAACCAGTCTTTTTCCATGTTTGAATCCACCCCTATTAGTTCAATTGCTTTGGTATATTGAAGCTTGAATACAACGAGAATAACAGCATCATTATCTAGAAGGTGCTTCTAATCCAATTATCATATATATTGATCACAAGAATCTTGAGTACTTTATGTCAACATGTATTTTAAATCATTGCCAAGCCCGTTGGAGCATGTCTTTATCAAGATTTGATTTCAAGATCACATATTGATTTAAAAAACAACAAGGTTTGTTAGACGCCTTTTCTAGATGTTCTTATCTTGCACCAAAAGAAAGAGATGCATCTTTTGATCAGCAAGGAACACTCTTCTTGAAGCGAAAGCATTTTCATCTTTAAGTAATGAAATCAACATTGACTGTTGATTTCACTTTTGTGAAATAAATCCAATCAAGTATGTCCTCTGATCCTCTTGTTTACAATATCAAGAATCCTTCTTTTAAGTCCCAAGCTACTTTTAAGTTTGAATTCAAAAACAACCTACTCTATTTTGAAGGTCAATTATATGTTCCAATAGGAAAAGCACAATTAGATATTCTTCAAGCATGTCATGACTTTCTAGAAGTAAAATATTTTAGATACAACAAGACTTTGAAGCTTATACCTAGAGATTTTTGGTGGCCACAAATATCAAAGGGTGTGAAAGACTTTGTTCAATCATGTGACATTTGTTCAAGATCAAAAACTCCTTATTATCAACCTTACAAATTTCTTCAATCATTAACTATTCTAAAACAATCATGGTTTTCTGTTTCTATGGATTTCATCATGGATCTTTCAATCTCAGGTTCTTATGACTCTATATTCATAATAGTAGATCGCTTTATCAAAATGGCATATTTTGTACTATATACAAAATCTATTACAAGTAAAGAAATAACTAAGTTCTTTCTTGACAACATCTATTGCTATCATGGATTATCCAAGGATATTATATTTGATAGGAGAATTCAATTTGTATCAAGATTTTGGCGAACTCTTTTCAAGATTGTAAAAGTAGATATAAAACTATCTTCGGCATTCCATCCTCAAATTGATAGACAAATGGAGCATATTAATCAAGTTTTGGAACAGTATTTCAAATGTACCATCAATTACCAACAAGATGATTGGACAACTCTTTTGCCATTGGCAGAGTTTCCTTATAATAATACAGTATATTTTTCTACAAAATAAATACCTTTCTTTGTCAATTATGGTTATCATCCATGACTTGATACTTTTGACTTTTCAAAAGCTAATAATCTTGTGGCAAAAGATTTAGTAAATCATTTGTTAAAGCTATATGCAACAATGAAGGCATAGTTAAAAGAAGCTCAAGATCAACAAAAGATCAATTCGGATGTCTATCAACAAGAACAACCACCATTTCACATAAGTGACAAGGTATGATTACTTCATTGCAATATCAAGACTACTCATATTCTTGACAAGTTGTACTATCGTAGACTTAGATAATTTTTTATTTTTGTACAAATCAATCTAGTTGCATATTGTTTATACTTATCAAAGTCAATAAAAATCTATCTAGTATTTTACATATTTTTTCTTGAACCACACAAGATAGTGGATATATCAAGAAGAAGACAAGCTCTACCTCCTTCTATAGAAATAAAAAATAGTAAAGAATTCAAAGTCAAAGAAGTCCTAGATTCAAGGCAACACTAAAATAAATTAGAATATCTTGTCCATTCATGCGAATATGATATTAGTGAACACACAAGGAAACCAGTGAAGAATCTTGCAAATGCACCAAAGACGATGGAGGCTTTTCATCGACAACATCCATCAAAATTAAGATGAAGATCTTTCCTATAAAAGAAACAAGATTTAGGTAAGATAATATTATAGTTTCAATCCTTATTTGTAGCTTCTTTATTGTTGTGATGCTATAGAGATGGAGAACCAATAATCAATAGATTCGACTAAAGAGCCTTTGTTTGCTAAGCTGTTGGATGAAACATTGTGATTGTCACAACCTTTTAGATGACGCAATTAACATGAAGATCTTCAAGAAAGACTTATTTTTTCCCAAATAGATGGCAAGATACAACACACTTAGTATCATGACCTTGGAAGAGACTTCTGATGTTTGATAATTTTATTAGAGGTAGAAACAACTCCTGACGATGTTCCAAATATTTTATTTGAAGGAAGTTATGAAGGCCTCAACAATGATCAAATAACAGGGTGGTCTTCTCGTCTAAGTATGGGACACTATCGATGGTTGAGAGGCCCTATCAACCATTTTCAAAGAGAACAAAGATCTGAGTATGTGGCAAATACAATTTGTCACATCATAGAATTCTTCAACATATGATGACCGCTCTTCATAGAACTCATCTCTAGAAGGGAAGGTAATATCACAGACGTACATATGTAAGCTAGTAATTACTTATATAAATAGATAGAAATAAATAGAAGTAAGCAAAAGTAAGTTAATTCTATAATATCTTCTATGAAAGCTTCTTAGAAGCTTTATAGATATTACTTTGACTTTATAGATGTCTCTAATTGATTTTTTGGATTAGAAATGTGGTCAACAAGTTGGCCATGTGCCACACATGTTGTTAGCTTGAAAATCAAGCTAACTATGTGGCCCAAACATAGAAAAACTTGCCTTATAAGTCAAGGCATGTGTTTTACAAAGTCAACACTTATTGATGGTCCTAAAGAGCATTGCCAAGTAGTCCCTAGTTAGATAATAGATATATATAAAGACAAGAATAAAGCCCACTTCACTCTTGTCAACTCTTTTCTTACTTCTAGTCCAGTTTCAAGAGTCTCAAGTTTCCTTGTCTTTTGGCAATAAGCCATTCCAGTTTCTTTTTAATATATGTACTTCTTTATTTCTATTTTTTTATTCTTTCTTTGATACAGATTTCATTGATTTATGCATCATCTTTTAGTTCATATCCTTGACATTGTGACATAGTTCCTAGTTAGGTAGTATAAATGGAGTCAAAAGTAAAACCTTCATCGCTCTTGTAAACTTCTTTCTTATTTTTAGTCTAATTTCAAGAATTCTAGTTTTGTAGATTTTGGCAATAGTCATTCTATTTTTTTCTTGAATTTACATATTTTTATATTTTTATTCTATTATCTTTCTTTAAAAAATAAGTCACTTATTTATTTACATTCTTTAAATTTTATTAGACAATAATATTATACTTGATCAAGAAATTTAATTTATATCAAGGTTCTTAAAGATATTTTTTATATAAAAATAATAACATTAAATTTTTATATATTCTTTATTTTAAAATCAATGAATAAATAAATAAAATATATAGATAGAAGATTAGTACAATATTTGTGATGCTCTATCAACTATTTCTAGGATAATTAGGCAATTTCCTTACAATTAAAAAAATATTTATATCATAATATAATATATTTTTTGATTTAGAAAATATTAATTATTACTAATTATAATTATTATTTATAATTTAAATCTTTATACTTTTATAATTTAAAAATAAAAAAAATATATTTGTAAGTAGGATAGCAAAGCTTTAGTCAATAATAAAGACACATCTAAAAGAAACATCTATATTAGCTTTATTTTTTTCTAATATTAAGATTAATAAATATTATAAAAAATTAGATTAATAAAGACTTAGTATATATATTGTTAAAATTTTAAATAATATAGATTTTTATTGAAATTAATTATTGAAACCATTAATTATTTAATTTTTATTGTATATGTTTCATTTCAAGCATTATACTACAATCAATGTATCAAAAACAAATTACCACTAAATATTTAAAAAACTTTAAAAATTAATAATTTGAATCATAAATTTTAGATTAAAATTATTTTTATCATATTCTAATATAACTATTTAATAAAAATATAGATTAAGATCAAAATATGTAAAAAAGACTTAATCAAGAGATATACATAGATTTTTATGATATCATAGATAAGAGATTGAGTATAATTAAAAATAAATTCTGAAAATATCTATAATATTTTTTAATTAAGAAATTATTTTTAGGACTATTTTCTTCTATCTTTTTTATTTTTAAAATAATAAAATAAATTTAAATTTACTAAAATTACTATTTTTTATATAAATAATTAAAAAGTCATCATATTCTTTTTTACGTTTCATTTACCTACTAATTAATATTTATAGGTTTTGAATAAGTAATACATATAGATAGAAGACTAAGATAAATATTGATTTAAATAATTAAAAATTAATTCTCACAATTAAAAGAAAATATTAAACCAACTAATATAATTACTTCAAAGATTTATTAAGACTCTATTTTTATAATTTTAATTTTTACTAATACTCTTATCACTCACAAATCTTTATAAAATTCTAATAAATACTTAAATAATTAAATTTAATTTTAAATATTAATATTTATATTTAAATAAATTAATATCATATTTTTAATAATTCCATTAATTTAAATATACTAGTACAATTCACATGTTTTTACATTTAAAGCCACTAAAAATCTCTTGAAGTAAAATCCAAAGTTTTATTATATCTAGAGTGTTATGCTGCTAAAAAGTAATGTTATACTTATAGTGCACATAATTGTGTTTTACCTTTTGAAATATATAAAGAAAAAAAATATTAAAGAAGATTTTTTTAACTTAAATTTGCTAGAATCATCATAAAGATTATTTTTAACATAAAAAATAAGAAGATTTGTTAACATGCTTAAACAAAATCTATCAAAAAAATTAGTGTAAATTAAAATTGTTGACTTAATAGCTTGAAGGTGCAATTGCTTTTCTTTTCATAGAATATATTATTATTCATTACATGCAACATTGTCTTTCTTTGGTATAAGATATTATAGATTAAAAAAGTATCTAATAAGCTTCTTTTTTTTTAATATAATATCTAATACTATATACAAATCATAACAAAGATATATTCCAACAAGTTTAGCAACAATCCAAGATATATATTAACATAAAATATTTAAGATTCTTATAATTGATCAAAGCTATCCTTAAACAAAAAGCAGCTTCTAGGAAATAACAACATTCTTAGAACAATTTTACAATAAGAAATAGTTTTTTGTTGTCGATCCTATATTTAATCTTACTTGTTGAATTTTTTTAAATAAAAGATAATATATAAAGTCTATCATTTGCATTTATTTGTAATAAAATTTCATCTAATGTAAAGTTTAATATATCTATTTTTATAAAACAAGGCTTAAAAAATCTAAATAATATAATATATGATCAAAAATAAATTTGATTTTCAAAATTTCAAATGATATTTTTGTATCTTTATTCAATTCCAATTTTTCTTTAAATTTTTGTTATCAAAGCATAATAAAAAAAAATTATAAAAAAATCTTAATAAATATCTAATAATGGTTTATAAATCTCAAAAAGCATTAGACATTACATGTAATTATTAAATTTATCTAATATATATAATAGATAACACAATTTTAGAATCTATTTTTATATATTTATTTAATATAATATATTCCAAAATTTCATTTGAATTGTGTATATTACAAAAATTCTTATTTAAAATATAACCTTACATTATTAATTTTTTACAATTTAAGAAAAATATGTTGTATATGTTTTTTAATATTTTAAGATTGCAGCATGAAACTTATATTTGATGATTATGGCCTAGAATTGTTAAATTATAAGGTTTCTAATAAAATTAGAGACCTTTTTTTTAAAATATTTTAAATTTGAGTTTGTGTTCTTTGCTTTGAATACATTTGATTTGATATAACATTCATGTACCTTAAGTCCTACTTTTTTTAAATAGAAACTCAAGTTTTTAGAATAGTATTTGTCTTTTTTCTTTGATATTAACTACTTAAATTTATTTTAATTAATGTACAAAGGTTTCACCTTTAATAAATCAATTTGGAAGTTCTTGTCATTAATTGATTTGTTCTTCTTCAACTAAATCTTTATTTCTAGTACCTTTCAAAGAATTATTTATTGAATAGAATTACTTGACTAATAAATTATTTCAATAAATTTTCTTTTGGCATTGTTAAAAATAGATTTTTAACATTATTTTTTAATTTATATCAAAAATAATTAATGAGAGCCTTATTATATTAATTTATATTACAAAAAAATTATTAAAATTCAATGACAAAAATAGTAGTTGAACTTGGCATTTGTTCCAAAGATTGGAGTTTTTTGCTATCTTTTAAATTATTATTTCTAAATGCGGCTGCAAATACCTCCAAAATTGAATTTAGATTATAAAAAAGTTTTGTATTTTTTTCCATCTAGTAAAAAAGTATGTTTAGAAAACTTACTTATTTATAATTTTCTATCTAAAAAGAGCAGTTTTAGATAGAAGTGTGTTTAGAAAACTTACTTGTATAATTATATCAAGGTATCAAGAAGTCTATAAATTTTTTTAAAATAAACTTAATGTAATATAAAAATAATCAAAAGATTGATTATATTCTATTAAACTTCTCTAATATATTAAATTTTGGCTCTTTTATATTTATTATATGAGGACTTCTAGAATTTTCTTCTCAAATTGATCTCCTTATATTTATTTCTTTTGATTGAAAAACTTAGCTCAGACAATAGATCTCATGATTAATTTCTTCTATAGATATAGCAATAGTACTTTTATAGAGATACTTATTAGTTTGTAAGATTTTTTCTCAAAAAATATTTAAAAAATTAATAATGATTTATAATAATTAAGAATCTATTTTCACTTTCATCAAGTATAACATTCATAAATTTTTATTCTTTCATATAACTAATAGATTATACTAAAAAATCTATAAATCAAATTAAAAGAGAATAAGCTATAACTTTTAATAAAAAAATTTAAAAAATTACAAAAAATTATAATCTATTTACAAAAATAAAAATAAAATCCAATATTATATATATTTCAAGGTGGATAGTTTGGAACTTCTAAAAACACAACAATGTGTCTTAAAAAATAAAATACTATAATTACTTCTTTAATAGTAAATACTTATGACAAATTAGTAGACTTATCAAATTTTCAAAGTCATGAATTTAAAAATAATCTAAAAGACAATATATTCATATTTTATTAAATAAAAAAGAAAATAAATAAATTATAAATTATAAGATATAAAAGATTTAAAATATCTACTGTTAAAAACAAAGAAACTATAGAAACTTGAATCAAGTTTGGAACACAAAATAATTGTTGATAAGACTAAGGATGGCCTTCATCTTTTTTCTATATATAATAGCTACAAAATAGGTCTTGTAGAAGCTTTCTGAACACCAAAAGGCTTGTGGTCCTAGCATGAAGTAATACATTACTTTTAAAATAACTTTCAAAAATTAAGAAAGTTGTGGCATAAGTTTCAATAGCCATGTAACATATAGCCAAGTTTGAATATCTAATTTGCATCTCAAAACTTCTTCAAAACTTTTTAACAAAGTTATTATCTTCTAAACATATTTCTATATATATCTACTTATTTCTATTTACTCCCACTTACTTCTTTTTATTAATTAATATGAGCATCCATTTTAATATATATATATATATATATATATATATATATATATATATATTATCAATTAAAAAATACTAAACTAACAAAAAACTCATTGTAAATATGTTTAAGCTTAATTTTTATTTTTGAAGTGATAGAAATAATTTCAAGATTTTTTTTAAAAATATAAAGCAATATATATAGATATATATATATATATATATATATATATATATAGTACTTAAAAAATTAAAAAACTTTAGATCATATGGTAATATTATAATAAATATTAATATGTTAATTATCATAAAAATAAGTCCAAATTATAAAAATATTTTTAAAAATATATACTTTATTAAATAATTTTATTTAATAACATATTTATCTTCTTTTTTAAAATAATAAGATTAAATGATAAAATAAGTTTTTAATACTTTTTTTTGTAGCTCTGTATGCTAGGTTTTATTTTATATATGTTTTTGTCTAATTTCTTATTAAATAGTTTTAAGGTTATATATATATATATATATATATATATACACACATATACATGCATATACATTTTTCCATTGAAACTGACTTGCATGATGTTCATATTTTAGATTTCTCCTCCTAGGTTTATCATTTGAAAAAATACCAATAAAATTTTCAAAATTATCAAATATTGATGTGTAGCAAAAAGTATTGTGAATCCATAATACAGATGTATTAATATTTCATACTTTTAATTGTAAAATACAGGAATGTTTATACTTGTACACACACTTAAGTTTTAACATTTTAAATTTCACTTTATTCCAGTATTACACTTGGACTGAGTAAACTGCACAAACCTATCAAATTAAAACATTGACTTATTTTACTGCACATGTTAAACATTCATGATCAAGTCACAATGCAGTCACAGGAAGATTGTTTTTGTAAAATTATTTATTGTTGTCCTTGTGGGGTCAAGAAGATTTTGTTTGATTCGATACTTAAAATTTTGACGCTACCAGAAATTCTCTCTATTGTGGGCTTGCAGGTTCCTATCGAACCCTCTGTCTGAGAATGATGAGAGTAGCAGTAATCCCAGTAGGTCTCCACTTTTCAGCTTGACCCAAAATTCATCTACTTGTGGTATTAGGGTATTTTCAGGTGTTGAAATATTATTTTTTAGTATTCTCTCTGCTTCGATAAGAGAAGTTCAACTACCCAAACCTGAAAGGAAAAACGATTTTCAGGATTCCACAGGAGTTCCATTGCAGAAATCTCCAACATCCCGCTTCAGATTCTGTGATGGAGAGCAGGTTCACGAAGCTAAGTTGTGACAAGGTGGGTGCAGTCACTGGGAGTCGTTCATATCTCGTGTGTGATGAGTTCATTTTTTTACGAGCTCCTGAAGCATCCTGGGCTTGGCAGCTGCAATAATCATTTTCAAATGATGAACTCGTCTCTCTACACCTCATTACAAGAATAAGGGGCTACACTACTAGCTGCTTGTGCATGAATCTAAAATAGAAATCACTGTGTCCGATTTTATTTCAACATTTCAGCTCCATCAGGATACAACTGTTCACACTACAATATGCCAAGAGTACTTACGGTAGAGATATTTCACCCAAGTCGTATATCCGCAACGAGGGGTATTAGCGATTGTTGTGACAGACTCTGGAACAAAGGGGATGGTAACTTTCGTTATTGCACACATGTTCCAAAATAAGAATCTATGCATATGTTTGGTGAAAACATACAATACTTTGGGCGATACGAGAGGCCTATTTCAAGGATTGATGTAAACATGATTAAAAAATGTGAGCATGATCTGCGAGGGCCCAGTCTCAAACGAAGTAATGATATTAAAAAACGACCATTGTGTGGACTCCATAAAGGTCCCCATGAATCTGACAGTTAAAGGTAGATTGTGCTAGGCCTCACTACGACTACTGCACACCAAAACAAGACTATGTGTGACCATCTGACTGAACCTTACCCAGAGTCAACTCCCTCCATCAAGGATCACAGTGCTCATCACTGTCACCAAATCCTCATGGCTAACGGATTCCGTGGAGCCCGTCCCCAGGGCAACAACAATCTGCAGGGAGACCTTTAGAATTCAGATAAAAACCTTGACACTTACCAAGAATCATAGCAACAAAGCGAAAGCACACATTATTTTCAAATGGATAGACTCAGATGCAGAAGTAAGAGTCCCGTTGTGGTAGTCTTTAGCAATATTGGGAAACCTGCTAAAATATTCTGGTAGTGCGATGAAGTAGAATTTTCTGAGACAATCGCCATTGAGGCCTCCCGAAAACAGTGATACAAATCCGCCAACTTGATTATGATGATGCTCAGGGTACTCTTGATGGCCGGTCAGTATGGAAATGGGAATGTCACCGCCCTGCATTAAACAACAGAGGTGCAGATGACCACAATGTGATTACCAGTTAACTTAGGATGAAGACCAAGACACACATTAACTCGAGTACATGCAAAGCCCTTATATAAAAATCACACCAGGGTAACGATAATTTACACTTCAAGAAACCTTGACATGAACGACAATACCGCTAAGGAGGTACACTTACTACATGCAAGAGGTTAAGAAACACCCAAACTAGGCATGCGATGTGAGGAGGTTGATTGATTCATCACGATTCAAGAGATACATGGGAATCCAACTGCAGGTTCCAGTACGAATGCACATCATGCGGTTCAACGGGCCACAGAGCGCCAATTCTTCGCTACTTGAGCTGAGATTAATTGAAACAAGGAAGCGGAGAAGATAGATCAACTGCAACGACTTGCCCCTCGGCATGTTGACAGAGACCCGAGCGCATCGGAATTTCTTCAATGCCTGGAGCTCGTCAACTGCCAAGATCCTCCTACTCAATATAAATGTAAGACCAAAACTAAGCTTATGAAAAGAGACTCAAAAGGCCACATCAAAACTTGACCTAGATTTTCCCTACCATTGTCAGATATCCAGCTACTGCTCCTGCAACAACTGATCCAGTTCCTCAACCGGCCTCATTGTAACAATTCATTGGTAACTACGAACAACGATCACCACTGAACTCCATGAGTTAACACTAACCATGGTGAGTGTGGGCGATCATTACTCCTTGCTCTTCAATATCTTCGTAATGGAATCTGCGGCCGTTGGAACGACAAATACTTTAGGGTCGACCGGTGTGCAGGTGAACAGGTCCTGCTCTATGCCTGACCATTTCGAGGGAGTGAGGGATTCGTAATCACGCAAGGTCATGTCGTAGCTTCGTAAGATTTCACTAACGTTGAACGAGTGAGCCTCAGAACCTGCCGTCCTCAAACGCCCCTTTATGCTTCGGAACCAGACTGTATCACTAACCCACTTCCTTGAAAGTTTGAGCTCGCCATGACGACGACCGCGGCCCAGCTCACGCTCCGGATGCGCCTGCTCTTGCCCACCGGCATCCTCTCCGGAACTTTTCGAAGACGGAGAGGCGTTCGTTGAGTGCCCTTTGGGGGGCACAGGAATGGGCCACACTGGCACCGTCTGGTCAAAATATAGGGGCACCCGCTGGTCATTCTTATTGCGCAATAACTGCACCCTGGGTATTCTGCTCCATCGAGCTTCATTGTTAGATGTGGCAGAGGAACTGCATTCTGGATTTGGAACCTGCTGCATTGTGAGCCTCCACTACTACCCTCTCCCTTCACCCACAAATCCAATTCTCATTTCCCTTAACTCCAGTTCCATCAAAGGACACACATACCTGTAATCTCACGTTTGCTGTTCACAGCGCAGGCTACCTCCTTGTAAATTACCTGCCGGCACATACAACCTACGTCCCTCTTATCCAACCTGTAACTTATTCCTTCTCCAGAGCAACCAAATACGACTCTCGAGACCTTCAATCTTGCACCAATTCCCACCACAGTGACATCGTCATCTAACATCTGCAGACTGGATCCAAGACGGAATTCTCAATCCCAGTCTACAGAACTTCCAGGTCCGCTCTAACGTCCCACGATGAAACCTCCAGCCATACTCGCAGGAAAAAGGAAAAAAGAAAACTCACTTCCCACCTGAGTTAGCATCTATCACTACAACCCAGAGAGGCAATACTCCAACCTCCCCCGTCCCACATCTCAGTCACAACCCCAGGGGCAACCCCCATCACCCTGACACAGAATCCAACCCTGTCGAAACCCAACACGAAACTCCAACCCGCTCCAAAACTACGATTACCAAACCCAACTCACAGCAACCTCAACTCCCGTCCCACTCACGTTCCGGAAAGGCGAGCTGAGAGCTGCGTCAGTTCAAACCTCCACCTGCACCACCACCTCCGCCCTCGTATACAATGCAGGTAACGCCCGTCGTCTCACCCGGAATTCACCGCACTGCTCCGGCATTCACATAAACCCAAGGGGACCTTTCCCGAGGACGTGACAACAAGGGTTTCTAACTAGTTCGCTGCCTTTCAATTTGATGAACAGAGTTCGCGACAGTGGGTTTCCGTGAAGGAATGCGGAGCCAATGCGGGGCGACCGCGTCGACCGCAGAAGATTTGCAATAGTAGCAGACTTGTCCTGTTTCCCTTCCACTACTTTTGCCCCTTTGGACGAGCCCACTTGCGGCGGAGCCAATTACATGGCCAGCCAGATATTATATCTGCCGACCCCCTCCGGTCCAGCTCGGATCGTTCCCGAGAGTGGGCCAATGGGGTTCGGCGCTTCGCTCTGCATTCATTGGCAACTGCGACAAATGGCTCCGCAACTTTTGAGTGGACGGTTGGAGGAATTGGACAGTAAGAGCAAAGGAGCTTACGGACTCAGCTCCACGGTGTGGCCAATCAGCGCGAGCCGGTCCAAAAGCTCCAAATCATTTTAATCCTTGATTTTCTAAATAAGGAAAAAGCGTAGATCTCTGGGGGGTCGTTCGCAGCTCAAAGTGTGTGGATGACTGTCGTTTTATGGATGGCTCCATTCATTCATTTTTTGGATGGCGACAACTTTAGGGCCTTGGACGCTCATTGGATGACGTATCGTTATTTTTTTTTTTATCCCTCTACCCTCAATAGACGAGGTTGGGGTTAATGTTGTGCATAATTAAAAATGGCATACGAGAGTTTGTGATGGTTGTGAGTTAATGTATTCGACAACATTCTTTTGTGGAATTAGTTTCTACAAGACAAATCACATGAGAATCTGTTTTAGCAAGATTTTCATCATAGAGATAAACACATACACATATTTTGTTTGTGATTAAACTTCTTTCTCATTGCAAAGTAAATTTGAATTATACAACTTAAGTTGGATTTGTTTGTTTAATTTTGTTTATCTTTCTTTCTTCTTTTTTTTTTTTTTTTAATATATATATTATGGTGGTTACTTAGTTTTTAGATTTAAGATAAATATATAAAATACATGACTTCTAAAGTCTTAAGACCTTTGCTTTATGACAATCCTAAGGACTTTAAAAGTAATGTTGTAAAATTCATACAAAAAAAATTCTATAAATATATTATGATTCCATATCTTTATGAATTATTACATTATACTCTAAAATGAATTACGTTTTATATAATGGTGATATATGTTTCAATTCCTAGCATAGTTTTAGGCATCCATAAGTTGTTTCATTTTTGAAGAATTTTTTATAGTGATTTATTTGTTTAATTAGTTTTATTGCATTTGTTTTTTCACAATATTAAATCATATAAAATCAAATTGGATTATATTGATTTATCCTTATACAAATGATAATATAATATATTTTAATGATAATAAAAATATGCTATTAAATTTATAATAGATATAAAGATAAAGTCTAAATGGTGCAAAACTATTTAAAATTAAACTATAATAGTTTATATAATTTTATTTATTTTTTTATAATAACATTAATTAACATAATTATATTTATTCATTTTTTAATTAGATGTACATCTTAGCACTTGTAATTACAAGCTTGTATCACGGACATACAAGCCAATAATTACATGTATAAATAGATAGAAGTAAATAAAAATAGATAAAAGTAAGTTAATTCTATAGTATTTAGTATGGAAGCTTCTTAGAAGCTTCAAAGACATTAATTTGACTTTATAGGTCTCCTTAATTGACTTTTTGGGATTAGAAACGTAGTCAAACAAGTTGGCCATGTGCCACACATGTTATTAGCTTGAAGACCAAGTTAACTATGTGACCCATATGTAGAAAAACTTACCTTGTAAATCAAGGCATGTGTCCTACAAAGTCAACACATATTGGAGGTCCTATAGAACATCACCATGTAGCTCCTAGTAAGATAATAAATATACAGACAAAACTGAAGCCTTCTTCACTCTTGTCAACTCTTTTCTTGCTTCCAGTCTAGTTTCAAGCGTCTCTAGTTGTCTTGGCTTTTGGCAACAGCCATTCCAGTTTCTTTCTTAATAAATATATATATATATATATATATATATATATGTGTGAAGTTATTTCTATCTTTTCATCTTTCTTTAAGAAAAGTTTTACTTGTTTATTTATTTTTATCATGTTCTTGTCCTTGGCAGATTGACAAGAGTATACTTACAATATGAAAGCTTTGTCTAATCTTGATTAAGAGTAGATTACCCCTTTTTCTTGATAAGACAAAAGCATATTAGAAGTTGTGGATTACCCTCTTCTAAACTAATATTGTCCCTAGTATTTTCTTTGTTCTCAAGTCCTCTCATCTTTTTGTCTTGAGCGATATTAGACATCTTCTCTTTTCTAAGTGTTATCATGGCAGAACTTGCTGAAATGAAGAGTGCAATGGCACAAATACAAGAGCAATTGAGGGAGTCAATGCTTGTGATGCATCAACTCAATTTACCACCACAAGGAGCAATAAGATTGACAAGAAGTGAAGATATAGAAATGATTGGAGCTTCTTCAACATCTACACTAAATCATATCCTTTTTCCTCTGGTGGAACATCCTTCCAGTGTTACAGAACCAAGAATTGTCCTATCCGAGAAGTTTGATGGCACCACATCCAAGTTTTGAGGATTTATCAATCAAGTACAACTTGTGATTGAACTTCAACTCCCAAGCTATCCAACTCCACGATCGCAAGTAAGATTCATTGGTACGCTCCTTTCAAGTTCAGCAATATTATAATTTTTATCTTTTCTTGAAGGACATGATCCAATATTGGATAATCTAAAGGCTTTTTTTAGTGGAGTTTCTATCCATGTATGCAGAACATGATGTAATTCGTGTAGCAACCAATAAGATCCATATTTTACGACAAGGTAATTGATCAGTAACATTGTATGCTTCACAATTTTGACAACTTGCAACTGATATCAAGTAGGATGATGCTGCACTTATTAGTCAAATTCTCTACAGAGTACAATATGAGGTAAAAAAATTAATGTTCAACTTACTTGATCCTCAAACATTGAGGCAAGCAATTGACTTTGTTGTAAAGTGCGACAATCACCTTTTTGAATTCCGATCTAAGAACAGTACAAGAAGACCTCAACGTAACTATAATTCAATAGCAACACCAACATCTTTATAATACATACATTCAAAAGTAGAAGATATGTAAATTGATGCAGTACGTTTCAAACCTCTTATTGAGCAAGAAAAGACTCATCGTCGTCAAGAAGGATTGTGCTTATATTATGGAGAATCTAAGCACACTGCTCAACATTGTCCATAGAAGTGACACAACTATAAAATTAAGGAGTACAGCGATCAAAGAAGATAGCATGTCAAAAAATGAATTTGTCCAATAACAATAGGGACACTGAGGCTAGAACCTTATACAACACCTAGTAAAGGTCCTATCCTCTCCTCAGAACCCTCTCCATATTTTACAATAAATGTTATTCTAGGACCCAAACATTTCAAAGCTTCTGCCTTGCTAGATTCACGATCCTCAGTATGATTCTTAGATGAAAAATTTGCTAAAAGATATAGCATATTTTTAGTAAAGAAAACTAAACCTATTCATATAGAAGTCATAGATGGTCATCTCTTGACTTCAGAAGATATTACTCATGAAATCCTTTCTATAGAAATAGCAACTAATGGTCATAGTAGCTTTTTAATATTTAATATCATTAGATCTCCTTCTAATCCAGTCATTTTAGATTTATCATTGCTAAAAAAATATAACCCTAAAATAGATTGAACTTCTCGTAGTCTTGATTTTTCTGAAAGTATAACTAAGAGTGTAGTTAATCAAGTAGAAAGTCATAAGTCTAGTATAATTAAATCTATATTTGTAGGTGCACGTGCTTTCTTGCATACTGCAAAAGAAGGATCACCTTATGTCATTTATGCCACACCTGTTTCTATTGGTGGGAAGACTTTAAGTGGTATTCTAAGCCAATATTAAGATTTTCAAGATGTATTTGAGAAAAAGAATGCAGATACTCTTCCAGAACATCGTTCCTATGATAGCTCAATTGACCTTCAAGAAGGAGCACAACCGCCATTTGGACAAATCTATAGTTTTATCTCAAAATGAGTTAGCTGAACTCAAAGAGTATATTGAAGAGAATTTGGCCAAGAAATTCATACACCATTTCAAATCTCCAATAGGAGTTCCAATTTTATTTGTGAAGAAAAAAGTTGGATCATTGCGGATGTGTGTTGATTATCGAGGACTCAACAAAATCACTATCAAAAACATGTACCCGCTACCTTTGATATCTGGACTTCTTGATCAGTTGAATCAAGCTAAGATCTATACAAAAATAGATCTATGAGGAGCATACAATTTGGTACACATTAAAGAAGGAGATGAATGGAAGACTGCATTTTGATCAAGGTATGGACATTTCGAATACAACGTCATGCCTTTTGGACTTTCAAATGCGTCAACAACATTCCAACATCTTATGAATGATGTCTTTTGGGAGTTTTTAGATGATTTTATTGTCTGTTACCAAGATGACATCTTAATCTATTCTAAGAACCCATAAAAACATGAACTTCGTGTTCGCCAAGTATTACAAAAACTAAGAGATGCAAGACTCTATGCCAAGATAGAAAAGTATGTATTTCACACTACTCAAATCGACTTCTTAGGATACATCATTTCAAATGATGGACTTATGATGGATCCTAAGAAATTTCAAACTATTAGGGATTGGAAGATCCCAAAAACGGTAAGAGATGTCCAATGCTTTTTGGGATTTGTCAACTACTATCGGATCTTCATCAAAGACTTCTCTCAAGTTACAGCTCTACTTACACGTTTGACTTGCAAAGGCAAACTTCAATGGAATAAAGAAGCAGAAGTAGCATTTGAAGCTTTGAAGACAACCTTTGTTTCTGCACCAATCTTGTATCACGTCAATTTTTCTAAGCCTTTTTTTTTATGAAAATATATCCATCAGACTTTGCTTTGGGTGCCGTATTGTCACAAATGGGAACAGATGATAAAATTCATCCAATAGCTTTTCATTCCAGAAAATTTTTAGCAATCGAGATCAACTACGAGATCCACAACAAAGAACTTCTTGCAATCATGGATTCGTTTTAAGAATGGTACCATTATCTAGAAGGGACTTCTAGACCAGTCACAATATATACAGATCACAAGAACATTGAATATTTTATGTCAGCACGTGTTTTGAATTGTTGCCAAGCTCATTGGAGTATGTCTTTGTCAAGATTCAAATTCAAGATCACTTATCGACTAGAAAAACAACAAGGTCTGTCAAATGCACTTTCTAGACGATCTTATCTTGTATCAAAGAAAAGAAATGTTGCTTTTGATCAACAACGGACAATTCTCTTGAAGCTAGAGCATCTTCATCTTCGAGCAATGAAATCAACACTAACTGTTGATTCAACTTTCATTAAGCAAGTTCAGTGAAGTATGTCTTCTGATCCTCTTATTCATGATATTAAGGAAAATCCTTCAAAGTCTCATGATACTTCGAAGTTTGAATTCAAAATGAATCTACTATACTTTGAGAGATGCCTATATATTCCAGAAGGTGAAGCTCGATTATGTGTTCTTCAAGCTCATCATGACTTTCGAGCAGCAGGACATTTTGGGTACAATAAAACTTTGGAACTAATATCCAGAGACTTTTGGTAGCCACAAATGTGGAAAGTAATTAAAGATTTTATATAATCTTGTGATACTTGTTCGAGATGAAAAACTGCTCGTCATCAACCTTACAAACTTTTTCAGCCATTACCCATTCCAGAACAGTCATGGTCTTCTATTTCTACGGATTTCATAACGGATCTTCCAATCTCATGTTCTTATGATTCTATCATCGTGATAGTGGATCGTTTTACCAAGATGGCACATTTTGTACCATGTATAAAATCTATCATAAGTGAAGAAACAACTAAGTTCTTTCTTGACAATATCTATCTCTATCATGGATTACCCAAGGATATTATATCAGATAGGGGAATTCAATTTATATCAAGATTTTAGTGGACTCTTTTTAAGATTCTAAAAGTGGATATAAAATTTTCTTTGGCATTCCATCCTCAAACTGATGGACAAATAGAGCGTGATAATCAAGTTTTGGAGCAGTATTTATAATATACCACTAACTACCAACAAGATGATTGGATAACTCTTTTGCCATTGGCAGAGTTTCCTTACAATAACTCGGTACATTCTTCAACAAAAAAACACCTTTCTTTGCCAATTATGGTTATCATCCACGACTTGATACTTTTGACTTTTCAAAAGTTGATAATTCTACTACGAAAGATTTGGCAATTCATTTGTCAAAGCTACATGCAACGATGAAGGCACAGTTAAAAGAAGCTCAAGAACAACAAAAGGTCAATGCGGATGTCTATCAAAAAGAACAATTACCATTCCACATGGGTGATAAGGTATGGTTACTTGGTCGCAATATCAAGACCACTCGTCCTTGTGATAAGTTGGACTATCGAAAGCTTGCACCATTTTCTATTTTTACACAAATCAATCCAGTTGTATATCGTTTAAATCTACTGGAGTCAATGAAAATCCATCTAGTATTCTACGTATCTATTCTTGAACCATACAAGACAGTGGACATATCAAGAAGAAGACAAGTTCTACCTCCTCCTATAGAAATGGACAATTATGAAGAGTTTGAAATAGAAGAAGTTTTAGATTCAAGGTGGCGTCGAAATAAATTAGAATATCTTGTCCATTGGCATAGATATGATATTAGTAAACACACATGGGAGCCAGTAAAAAATCTTACAAATGCAACAAAGGTGGTGGAGGCTTTTCATCGACGACATTGATTAAAATTAAGATAAAAATCTTCTTTATAAAAGAAATAAGATCTAAGGCAGATAACATTCGACTTTCAATCCTTGTTTGTAGCTTCTTTGTAGTTGTGACGCTCAGGAGATGGAGAACCAACAACCAATGGATTCAACTCGAGAGCCTTCGTTTGTTGACCTACTAGACGAGACATTATGATTGTCACAACATTCAAGACGATGTAATTGAGATGAAGATCTTCAAGAAAGACATGTTCTTCCTCGAATAGATGGCGAGTTACAAAGCGTTTGGTATCATGACCTTGGAAGGGACTCTCGATGTTTGGTGATTTTACTAGAGGTAGAAACAACTCCTCATGGTGTTCTAAATGTTTTATTTGAAGAAAGTTATAAAGGCTTCAATAATGATAAAATAATTGGGTGGTCTTTTTGTCTTCGTATGGACACTATCGACGGTTGAGAGGTCCTATCAATCATCTTCCAAGAGAATAAAGATGAAAGTATGTGGCGAATACAATTCATCGCATCATAGATTTCTTCAACATATGACTACCGCTGTCGTATTACGTGCTTTCCTGCTCGAGAATGTGCCGGGCGTCTGGCTGTAGAAGGTAGTATGGAGATTCACCGAAAGTCAAGCAGTCTATCAGTTTTGACTGCTGGAATATAAACAATTACAATAATGTACCATAAATCTATACGGATGTTCTTCGACAGCTTGTCGAAGACCTTTTTGCCCCAGCCGGTAGGTCTCTAGATGTTACAGAGAATCCCGAACAACCCAAACTGTTAATCTTCAATACCGCTTTGTAATTACGATCTTGTATCCACTGACTGTCTTGTTAGATTAACCCAATAAATTTCATTCACTCCGCATACTCAATCCTATAGACACCCTTTTAATCCTTCAATCACAGACGTAACTCGATTTTACAAAACAGTCAAGAGTATTCAAACCCACTTCATTAAAAATCTCGATTCACCATTACAATACTGACTTCAGCAGCGATTACCTCAGTCTTCCCAAAACTCTATGAAGAAAAAAATCCAAATTCTATGTCTTTCCTTCCCCGACCCGAAGCATGAAGCCCCCTTCTCTAATCCCCTTGATCTTCAAAAACCTCCAATGAAAACCGAACTAGTAACCTTGCAAAAACTTGAAAACCCCCCCTCAAAAACTTTTTTTTTCAAAACTATGTCCCCCATAAAATTATCCTCTGAATTTCTTCAATCTTCCATCTTAGATCCGGAATTGGTTCCCACCGTCAAGCTTAGATCCGAAATTGGCTCTCGCCATCAGAGCTTTCTCCTGCATTTTTACCTTTAAGAAATCCATTTACCGAAAACAACGTTCCCTGAAACGGCACAGAGAACAAGACAGTCTGAAACAAAATCAAACCCCGTAATCGGGACCACATTGAGTCGCCCGACCAATTCAGGTCTCATATTGGATAAGAGTCCAATAGTAACCTGGATGTTCCCGTAATTGGGTCAAATTGGTCCTCACATCGGATTCGCTAAGACCCATAGTAAGACCTGGATTTCCCGTAATTGGGTTGACGAACCAATTCAGGTCTCATATTGGATAAGAGGACCCAGATTGGATTCTCAAAATTGGATCCAATTGGCTCTTCGAACCCGTCGTGTGAATTGGTCCTTCTCTTCCTGCTGACTCCCGTTATTGGAATCGAACGGAGCATTTCAGTATGCCCCGGTTGACAGTAACGGAGTGACTGAACCTGACCACTCAGTATTTGCACTGGAGTTGGTCGATGCTCCCAATATTCGAGGTAACTGAATATTAATAAAATTCCCCTTTCTTTTTATTTTCACTGTATACTCGTGTTACAACACGACATCTACCCCCTCTGAACCTGTGCATCGTCCGGTATGCACCAATTTATCCAATTGCTGTTTGATTCAAAATATATCCTCTACGTCTTTGTCCAGTTCGTCTTTGTCACCTTCATTATCCAAATCACTTTCATCTTCTTGCTGCGGAATTTCTATACCTTCTTTAAGGTCTTCCATATTCATCTCTGCATGTCTTCGTTTAAATATTTTTATTCGCTTCCCTGCAATTGGTATTTTCAATTTTGTACCATCTAACTCTCATAATGAGTAAGTCGCATTACCATGAACAGTTGTTACCACATATGGTCGAAACCAACGTTTTGAGAATTTCCGCAAAGTACTATGTTGATTATCCAGACTATTGTCATAAACAAGTACCCAATCACCTTCCTCGATTGCTTTTGGTCTCAATCGATGTTGCTTATCGAATCGCGCCTTGTTTTGTAACCTTGCTCTTTTTAACCTTTCCAATGTTATCTAGACATCTTTCGTTCTTTGCTCCAATTGTCGAATCCTAATAGCCAGAAGTTCTTCTCTTGTCAATCCATCTTCCCATGGTAGCATACTCCAAGTAAGTACCTTTTCTTCGATCGGCATAATTGGTTTTTGACTTGTCATAAGTTTTACTGGCATATATCCTGTCACCGAACTATGTGTAGTTCGATCAGCCCATAATGCAAATGACAACAGCCGTGGCCACTCTTTAACTTTCCCATTACAAGTTTTAACCAATGCTTTCACAATCGACGGGTGACCGCGTTCGCTTTTTGTATTCCCTTCCGGATTATAAGCAGTAGTCAGTGATAGTTTAACTCCACATTTTTCAAAGAACTTACGAGCTTCTTGTGCATTTAATTCTCCACGATCTGCAGTGATTTTTCCTACGCACCCATAATGGCAAATGACATCTTCAAGCAAAAACCTACAAATCCCCTCTGTAGATTTTGTCCTCAATGCTCTTCCTTCTACTTGATTTGATAAATCTTCACGAGCTAAAACCAAATATCTCATCTGCCATAACCCAATCGGCATAATAACCAAATCAACAACCCATTTAAAATGAATAGCCAGAGGATATGTAGGATGAAGACCATCTCGGTGTCGAATATTAGAATATGATTGATAGATTTCACATGACTCTACAAATGAGAGCACATCTCGATACATATTTTTCCACCAATATCGTTCCTTGAGTTTAGCAAAAGTAGCCCAGATTCCTCTATGCCCTGCCCATAAACTATCATGAAACCCCTTTAATAATTTTAGTCTTTCTTCCTTTTTGCCTATCACTCGCTGTGGCATCCCAATTCCTTTCTTCGGTCTCTTCCATAAGAATCCATCTCGAAGTAAAAATCCATATGCTTTTATTCTTATTTGTTTGAATTTTTCTGTAGACCAATTCCCCTGCTTAGTCAAGGTATTCAAATAATGACCAATATCCAATAATTCTCCTTCATAAGATTCTTCAAGAAATAGCTTGTCTTCTCTGTTGAGATTTGATATTGAATAGAATTTCAATCCGACATCATCAATGTCTTCAACCATTTCGTCCTCCCTCTCGTATCTTGCTCGAGATAGCATGTGTGCTACTAAATTGTCCTTCCCAATGATATGCTTAAATTCTGGATTTAGTTACTTAATATAAGCAATCCATCTCAACATTGCAATATCTGGCATTGAACAGTTAATAATCATTCCAAGCAATGGCAAGCAATCTGTTTCAATTACTACTACTGCCCCAATCAAATAGTCCTTTTCAGCTTTCATAGCCGAAACGACTCCCCAAAGTTCTCTTTTGACTTGCGAATATGCACGCTGACGAATACTTAAAACTTTAGCCCCAAATTGAACTGCAAATCTACTCCCATTTGAATCATCTTGACCCACAGCCCATCCAACGGCAATTGGACTAACGTCTACAGTAAGAATCACTGGTCTATTGCACTTATAATCAACCTTCCTCAATATTGGAGGTGACATCAATAATTTCTTCAATCTTTGCATTGCCTGAATATGCCTTTCTTCCCATTTAAATCGGTAACCCTTGCGTAACAGTTCATATAATGGATCCGCTATGTGAGCAAAATAAGGGATCCAGATTCGATAAAATACACATGCACCCAAAAACCTGCGAACCTCTATTAAAGAATCACAATCCTCTTTCATCCTTTCAATTGCATCAACTTTAGTCGGATCTGGTTTTCTTTCGTAAGATCCACATAAATGTCCAATAATTACAACCTCTCGTACTCGTAATACGGACTTCATACCCGATAATGTAAGATGAACTTCTCCAAGCCGAGTTAAAATCTTTTCACAATCTTGTATATGATCAACAACATATCTGCGACACCCCCTCGTATCTAAAGTTTCATCCTTGTCTTTTTCTTTGCACCCTTTTATTGGAACATCATCCAGAAAAGGCATAGTCTTTTCCGGAATAAAATCTCTCAATACCTTATTCATCCCATTCATCATATGCGCAATTGAGTTGGTCGTGCCTTGAGGAAGAGTGCACATTCTAACCAATCCAAGCGGTGTCCTCATCGTTGTCATATCTCTACTTCCTTCGGCAAGTTGAAATTGATCATAACCTGAATACAAATCACCCATTGAATAGATCGCCCTTCCAGCAAACACCTCAGCAAATTCATCCACAACAGGTCCAATTCCTGCATTCCTGACAGTTACAGCATTCACCGGCTGCATATCTTGAATGAACCATAGTGACCCATTCTTCTTAGGTACCATAAACCATCGACTAGAATACGGTGCAAATGAAGGTTCCAATATTTTCATCTTTATCTTTTCTTTCAATAGTTCCACCAATTTAGGTAAATGTGCCCTCGGTACTGGAATCCGTCTTAGATTCCAAGATACATACGGTATAGTGAAGATAACCATAGGTGTTATAATATTTGGATCCACACACCCAATTTCATGAGATTCGAAGGCAAACGATCTACCTTGTTTAGCCAACATCTTTTTGAAGCAAGTAATTTCCTCCGGCAATAAAGAACCATCAGAACCAATCTTCAATTCTTCAAAAGTCTCTTCAGTAAACTGATGTCCAATACTCATTGGATCTCTTAAACTTGCTTCTTTTGATGCTTCTCCCATTTGTTCTTTAGAATCCTCTGGTAATGGTCCAGCAACAGGCTTCACCTTCTTATCTGCCGTTTTATATCTCGACTCTACTGTGACTTTTGGTGCTTGAAAAGATTCAAGCATGGTATAAATCTCTCTCGAATGAATCTCAACAATCATATCATTATCCCCTAATCCAATAGATGTAATCAATTTCAATGAATCTTCCAGCCCATTTTCTTCATAAACACCCAAAATCCATGTTCCATATCAATTGGCCATTTTTGCTTCTTATAAAGATCTTTAGACATACGATTTATTTCAGAACCATGGTCCACCAAAGCAACTATTGGTTCTTCTATATCTCCTACCTTCACCAATACCTCAGTAGTTGTCCTTGCCCAATGCTTTCGAGTATAATGGCTCAAAGTTTCCATTTCCTTGTCACTGGAATCTTTGAAATGTACTCGCTGATTATACCCATTCTTTTCATTTGTTGGTTGCTTGTAACCAATATCAACCTCTTCTTCATCTCTACATATTCTTGCATGAATAGCATGACTCATTCCAGTTTCACCCATTAATTGCCTCTTTCGCTTAATGCTGTCAATGATAACATCATGAAACTCCTTCTTTGCAATTCCCAAGACATCTTTCAATGTGAATTCCACCTTAGCGTTTAATATACGTTCTTTCAACACCCCTTTCAAATTTGTTGCCGCTTCAATGTCAGAAAGTAGCTTATAAGCAATTGATTTGCCCTTATCTTTTGTCTCCGTTGTTTTTTCTCCCAATGATGCTGAGGTATCCTTTACAGGCAATTCTTGTGAAGCTGCCTCCCGAGCCTTGTCTCCTCGAGTTTGCCTCTTAAAAGAATTTCCTTCTCTAATATCATCAAAATTTCCTCGTCTCTTTTCTTCCATCAAAGCTTCATGTTGGCTCTTAGCAATATATGCATGAATTGAAAGAGACTCAACAGGATCCTCTCAACCTGTTCTACCTCGTATTGTAGCTGTAGTTCTCAATAACGCTTCTCGAGGTAATTTCCCTTCTTGCATTGTAGAAACGGCAGAAGCCCAAAACTCACTAGTTTCCGTACTTCCACCAATTTCATCATCTACTCTAGCACCATAACTTGCACTTTCTCGTGCTACTGTTTCATGCTCTTTTAAGTAATCTTGAACCAATGCTCTCATTCCTCCCTTGCCAAAATTGGTTTGAAGAAGATCCTCTCTATTTTTCAATGCTATCTTCCCATCTTTCCAGCAAATAATTCCCTGCCGTATCATATTATTATATTCATTGCAATCTTTTCTAGTGTGTGAAGCATCATCACACCAAATGCATCTTTGTACATATCTTTGTTTTGAAACATTCTTCGAATTGTTTATAGAAGAATTCTCTTCAAGTCTTGCTAATTTGATTTGAAGATCTCGCATTCCTCGTATAATTTCTTCCATACCCATATCTGTTTTCTTTGACAAGGATGTCGAAGGTTGAACTGTAGGCATTGTTGGTGGTGTTGTACGTACTGGAGCTTTGGGTGCTTGTATTGTTTTCGGAATATTGCTCCTATCCTTCCTCCTTTCTTTTTTTGTAAGCAACCCCACCGCATCTTCAACGTTCTTCTACTTCGTTGTCAATCCTTCATCTTCTTCTTTGTCTTCAAGAAGGGGTTCTAATTTCTCTTGCAATTCTCCATCAGCAGCTTGAAGAAATAGATCAACTTTGTTTGGCTCCAATGTCAATTTTTCTACCTTCGATAATTGAGAGTACTACCTCTCAAATTCTTTTAGTAGCTCTATTGCTTGTAAATTCTTATTGGGCCGTTCAATCCATCCCAGAAACAGCTTCTTAGTAACGCGATCAGCATCTTCCAAGAAATATTCGTCTTTCAATGCATGTGAAAAATCCTCCCATGAATTCCCATAACGATCCGTTGTCGTGTTGTAACACGAGTATACAGTGAAAATAAAAAGAAAGGGGGATTTTATTAATATTCAGTTATCTCGAATATTGGGAGCATCGACCAACTCCAGTACAAATACTGAGTGGTCAGGTTCAGTGACTCCGTTACAGTCAGCCGGGGCATACTGGAATGCCCCGTTCGATTCGAATAACGGGAGTCAGTAGGAAGAGAAGGACCAATTCACACGACAGGTTCGAGGAGCCAATTGGATCCAATTTCGATAATCCAATCCGGGTCCTCTTACCCAATATGAGACCTGTATTGGTGGGGCAACCCAATGCAATCCAGTTACGGAAAATTGAGGTCTTACTACGGATCTTAGCCAATCTAACGCGAGGACCAATTTGACCCAATTACGGGAACATCCAGGTTATTACGGGCATCTTTCCCAATATAGGACCTGAATTGGTCGGGCGACTCAATGAAGTCCCGATTACGGGGTTCGATTCTGTTTCAGGTTGTTCTGTTCTCTGTGCCGTCTCAGGGAACGTTGTTTTCGGTAAATGGATTTCTTAAAGGTAAAAACGGAGGAGAAAGCTTGAGGTGGGAGCCAATTCCGGATCTAAGACAGAAGATTGAAGAAATTCAGAGGATAAGGTTAGAGGGGATATAGTTTTAGGGGAGGGGGGGTTTTTTTTCTCTTCTTCTTCGAGGAATCGGGGGGGAGAGCTAGTTTTTCAAGTTTTTGCAAGGTTACCAGTTCGGGTTTTCATGGGAGGTTTTGAAGATCAAGGGAATTAGAGAGAGGAGCTTCATGCTTCGGGTCGGAGAAGGAAAGACATAGGATTTGGATTTTTCTTCTTCGTAGAGTTTTGGGGAAGACTGAGGCTATCGCTGCTGAAGTCAGTGTTGTACTGGTGAATCGGGATTTTTAAATGAAGTGGGTTTGAATACTCTTGACTGTTTTGTGAAATCGAGTTACGTCTGTGATTGAAGGATTAAAAGGGTGTCTATAGGATTGAGTATGCGGAGTGAATGAAATTTATTGGGTTAATCTAACAAGACAGTCAGTGGATACAAGATCGTAAGTACAAAGGAGTATTGAAGGTTAACAGTTTGGGTTGTACGGGGTTCTCTGTAACGTCTAGAGACCTACCGACTGGGGCAAAAAGGACTCCGACAAGCAGTCGAAGAGCACCCGTATAGATTTACGGTACATTGTTGCAGTCGTTTATATTCCAGAAGTCAAAAACTGATAGACTACTTGACTATCGGCAAATCTCCATACTACCTTCTACAGCCAGACGCCCGGCGCGTTCTCGAGCAGGAAAGCACGTAATACGACATAAGAGGTGAACCCGACGTGAAAGCTTGAGGTAAAAGGTATTAGATTTTGGTTGATTTTATCTTTATTTTTTATGGAAAACGAAAATAAAAATTTTGAAGGATTTTTGGGAGAAATTTCTGGTGGGGAGTCTTCTAAAGGACAAGGTATGCACATGGATCCATCTATTGCTAGTTTGTTTCAAGCCTTCTCATTATCAATGCAGCAACAGCAAAGCAATGATCGAAAGGAAGCTTTGGCAACCAAAGCATTGCAAGCAGTGGTCAATAAAATTGATCAATTTGATGGGAGGAATATTTCAAGGTATTTAAGATGTTATGTTCGTGAAATGGAATTAAATCGGGTTTCTGAGAACAAAATGGTTGCACTATTTGGACTTGCCACGATACCGGAGATAAAGGACCACATTACATCGATTACGGATCATTGTGGGAATTCATGGGAGGATTTTTCACATGCATTGAAAGACGAATATTTCTTAGAAGATGCTGATCGCGTTACTAAGAAGCTGTTTCTGGGATGGATTGAACGGCCCAATAAGAATTTGCAAGCAACAGAGCTACTAAGGGAATTTGAGAGGCAGTACTCTCAATTATCGAAGGTAGAAAAATTGACATTGGAGCCGAACAAAGTTGATTTATTTCTTCAAGCTGCTGATGGAGAATTGCAAGAGAAATTAGAACCCCTTCTTGATGACAAAGAAGAAGATGAAGGATTGACAACGAAGTGGAAGAACGTTGAAGATGCGGTGGGGTTGCTTACAAAAAAAGAAAGGAGGAAGGATAGGAGTAATATTCCGAAACAAGTACAAGCATCCAAAGCTCCAGTACGTACTACACCACCGACAATGCCTACAGTTCAACCTTCGACATCCTTGTCAAAGAAAACAGATATGGGTATGGAAGAAATTATACGAGGAATGCGAGATCTTCAAATCAAATTGGCAAGACTTGAAGAGAATACTTCTATAAACAATTCGAAGAATGTTTCAAAACAAGGATATGTACAAAGATGCATTTGGTGTGATGATGCTTCACACACTAGAAAAGATTGCAATGAATTTAATAATATGATACAGCAGGGAATTATTTGCTGGAAAGATGGGAAGATAGCATTGAAAGATAGGGAGGATCTTCTTCAAACCAATTTTGGCAAGGGAGGAATGAGAGCATTGGTTCAAGATTACTTAAAAGGGCATGAAACAGTAGCACGAGAAAGTGCAAGTTATGGTGCTAGAGTAGATGATGAAATTGGTGGAAGTACGGAAACTAGTGAGTTTTGGGCTTCTGCCGTTTCTACAATGCAAGAAGGGAAATTACCTCGAGAAGCGTTATTGAGAACTGCAGCTACAATACGAGGAAGAACAGGTTGGGAGGATCCCGTTGAGTCTCTTTCAGTTCATGCATATATTGCTAAGAGCCAACATGAAGCTTTGATGGAAGAGAAAAGACGAGGAAATTTTGATGATACTAGAGAAGGAAATTCTTTTAAGAGGCAAACTCGAGGAGACAAGGCTCGGGAGGCAGCTTCACAAGAATTGCCTGTAAAGGATACCTCAGCATCATTGGGAGAAAAAACAACGGAGACAAAAGATAAGGGCAAATCAATTGCTTATAAGCTACTTTCTGACATTGAAGCAGCAACAAATTTGAAAGGGGTGTTGGAAGAACGTATATTAAATGCTAAGGTGGAATTCACATTGAAAGAAGTCTTGGGAATTGCAAAGAAGGAGTTTCATGATGTTATCATTGACAGCATTAAGCGAAAGAGGTAATTAATGAGCGAAACTGGAATGAGTCATGCTATTGACGCAAGAATATGTAGAGATGAAGAAGAGGTTGATATTGGTTACAAGCAACCAATAAATGAAAAGAATGGGTATAATCAGCGAGTACGTTTCGAAGATTCTAATGACAAGGAAATGGAAACTTTAAGCCATTATACTCGAAAGCATTGGGCAAGGGCAACTACTGAGGTATTGGTGAAGGTAGGAGATATAGAAGAACCAATAGTTGCTTTGGTGGACCATGGTTTTGAAATAAATCTCATGTCTAAAGATCTTTATAAGAAGCAAAAATAGCCAATTGATATGGAACATGGATGGGCAATACGAGCAGCTAATAACACACGAGGCGAATTATATGGAGCTTGTCCAGATGTCAAAATTCAGATTGGGGATGTTGCGACGGAGCAACATTTCTTCGTTCAAGATACAACGTCTTATCCGTTGATTTTAGGACAACCTTATATCACGGCAACACGGATGGAAACAAAGGTACTTGACGATGGTTCTGCTTATGCAAGGGTACGGAGCGAAGATGGGAGGAAAGCTGTATAATTTCTAACAGTACCTCCTAACCATGAACGGAATCGAGATAGGTTGAGGGAGAAACCATTGCCAAAGATTGTTGAAGGATTTAAGGATTTTGGGGAGGTACCACTGTAAAGCGAGATTATGGAGGTACAAAAGAGGAGGTACTCTCGCGAGATGAAGGTGCCTTTGATGCGAGTTTTATTGGTATATTGGAGAATGGAAATATTATGTATAAGAAAGTTGAAGATTTTAAAAGAAAAGAAAAAAAAAGATTATATGATATTGAAGGACAGTTACGCAAGATAGGTACATTGCAAGATGATGAGAGGATTTTGGGTGTTTATGAAGAAAATGGGCTGGAAGATTCATTGGAATTGATTGCATCTATTGGGTTAGGAGATAATGATAAGATTGTTGAGATTCATTCGAGAGAGGTTTATACCATGCTTGAATCTTTTCAAGCACCAGAAGTCACAGTAGAGACGAGATATAAAACGGCAGATAAGAAGGTAAAGCCTGTTGCCGGACCATTACGAGAGGATTCTAAAGAACAAATGGGAGAAGCATCAAAAGAAGCAAGTTTAAGAGATCCAATGAGTATTGGACACCAGTTTACTGAAGAGACTTTTGAAGAATTGAAGATTGGTTCTGATGGTTCTTTATTGCCGGAGGAAATTACTTGCTTCGAAAAGATGTTGGCTAAACAAGGTAGATCGTTTGCCTTCGAATCTCATGAAATTGGGTGTGTGGATCCAAATATTATAACACCTATGGTTATCTTCACTGTACCGCATGTACCTTGGAATCTAAGACCGATTCCAGTACCGAGGGCACATTTACCTAAATTGGTCGAACTATTGAAAGAAAAGATAAAGATGAAAATATTAGAACCTTCATTTGCGCCGTATTCTAGCCGATGGTTTACGGTACCTAAGAAGAATGGGTCACTGCGGTTTATTCAAGATATGCAGCCGGTGAATGCTGTAACTCTCAGGAATGCAGGAATTGGACCTATTGTGGATGAATTTGCTGAGGCGTTTGCTGGAAGGGCGATCTATTCAATGGGTGATTTGTATTCAGGTTATGATCAATTTCAACTTGCCGAAGGAAGTAGAGATATGACAATGATGAGGACACTGCTTGGATTGGTTAGAATGTGCACTCTTCCTCAAGGCACGACCAACTCAGTTGCGCATATGATGAATGGGATGAATAAGGTATTGAGAGATTTTATCCCGGAAAAGAATGTGCCTTTTCTAGATGATGTTCCTATAAAAGGGTGCAAAGAAGGAGATAAGGATGAAACTTTAGATACGAGGGGGTGTCGCAGATATGTTGTTGATCATATACAAGATTGTGAAAAGATTTTAACTCGGCTTGGAGAAGTTCATCTTACATTATCGGGTATGAAGTCCGTATTTGGAGTGCGAGAGGTTGTAATTGTTGGACATTTATGCGGATCTTACGGAAGAAAACCAGATCCGACTAAAGTTGATGCAATTGGAAGGATGAAAGAGGATTGTGATTCTTTAACAGAGGTTCGCAGGTTTTTGGGTGCATGTGTATTTTATCGAATCTGGATCCCTCATTTTGCTCACATAGCGGATCCATTATATGAACTGTTACGCAAGGGTTACCGATTTGAATGGGAAGAAAGGCATATTCAGGCAATGCAAAGATTGAAGAAATTATTGATGTCACCTCCAATATTGAGGAAGGTTGATTATAAGTGCAATAGACCAGTGATTCTTACTGTAGACGCTAGTCCAATTGCCGTTGGATGGGCTGTGGGTCAAGATGATTCGAATGGGAGTAGATTTGCAGTTCGATTTGGAGCTAAAGTTTTAAGTATTCGTCAGCGTGCATATTCGCAAGTCAAAAGAGAACTTTGGGGAGTCGTTTCGGCTATGAAAGCTGAAAAGGACTATTTGATTGGAGCAGTAGTAGTAATTGAAACAGATTGCTTGCCATTGCTTGGAATGATTATTAACTGTTCAACGCCAGATATTGCAATGTTGAGATGGATTGCTTATATTAAGTCACTAAATCCAGAATTTAAGCATATCACTGGAAAGGACAATTTAGTAGCAGACATGCTATCTCGAGCAAGATACGAGAGGGAGGACGAAATGGTTGAAGACATTGATGATGTCGGATTGAAATTCTATTCAATATCAAATCTCAACAGAGAAGACAAGCTATTTCTTGAAGAATCTTATGAAGGAGAATTATTGGATATTGGTCATTATTTGAATACCTTGTCTAAGCAGGGGAATTGGTCTACAGAAAAATTCAAACAAATAAGAAAAAAAGCATATGGATTTTTACTTCGAGATGGATTCTTATGGAAGAGACCGAAGAAAGGAATTGGGATGCCACAACGAGTGATAGGCAAAAGGAAAGAAAAACTAAAATTATTAAAGGAATTTCATGATAGTTTATGGGCAGGCCATAGATGAATCTGGGCTACTTTTGCTAAACTCAAGGAACGATATTGGTGGAAAAATATGTATCGAGATGTGCTCTCATTTGTAGAGTCACGTGAAATCTGTCAATCGTATTCTAATATCCGACATCGAGATGGTCTTCATCCTACGTATCCTCTGGCTATTCATTTTAAATGGGTTGTTGATTTGGTTATTATGCCGGTTGGGTTATGGCAGATGAGATATTTGGTTTTAGCTCGTGAAGATTTATCAAATCAAGTAGAAGGAAGAGCATTGAGGACAAAATCTACAGAAGGGATTTGTAGGTTTTTGCTTGAAGATGTCATTTGCCGTTACGGGTGCGTAGGAAAAATCACTGCAGATCGTGGAGAATTAAATGCACAAGAAGCTCGTAAGTTCTTTGAAAAATGTGGAGTTAAACTATCACTTACTACTGCTTATAATCCGGAAGGGAATGCGAAAAGCGAACGCGGTCACCCGCCGATTGTGAAAGCACTGGTTAAAGCTTGTAATGGGAAGGTTAAAGAGTGGCCACGGCTTTTGTCATTTGCATTATGGGTTGATCGAACAACACATAGTTCGGTGACAGGATATATGCCAGTAGAACTTATGACAGGTCAAAAACCAATTATGCCGATTGAAGAAAAGGTACTTACTTGGAGTATGCTACCATGGGAAGATGGATTGACAAGAGAAGAACTTCTGGCTATTAGGATTCGACAATTGGAGCAAAGAACGGCAGATGTCCAGATAGCATTGGAAAGGTTAAAAAGAGCAAGGTTACAAAACAAGGCGCGATTCGATAAGCAACATCGATTGAGACCAAAAGCAATCGAGGAAGGTGACTGGGTACTTGTTTATGACAATAGTCTGGATAATCAACATAGTACTTTGCGGAAGTTTTCAAAACGTTGGTTTGGACCATATGTTGTAACAACTGTTCATGATAATGCGACTTACTCATTACGGGAGTTAGATGGTACAAAATTGAAAATACCAATTGCAGGGAAGAGAGTAAAAATATTTAAACGAAGACACGCAGAGATGAATATGGAAGACCTTAATGAAGGTACATAGATTCCGCAGCAAGAAGATGAAAGTGATATGGATAATGAAGGTGACGAAGACGAACTGGACAAAGACGTAGGGGATATATTCTGAATCAAACAGCAATTGGGTAAATTGGTGCATACCGGAGGATGCACAGGTTCAGAGGGGGTGGATGTCGTGTTGTAACACGAGTATACAGTGAAAATAAAAAGAAAGGGGGATTTTATTAATATTCAGTTATCTCGAATATTGGGAGCATCGACCAACTCCAGTACAAATACTGAGTGGTCAGGTTCAGTGACTCCGTTACAGTCAGCCGGGGCATACTGGAATGCCCCGTTCGATTCGAATAACGGGAGTCAGTAGGAAGAGAAGGACCAATTCACACGACGGGTTCGAGGAGCCAATTGGATCCAATTTCGATAATCCAATCTGGGTCCTCTTACCCAATATGAGACCTGTATTGGTGGGGCAACCCAATGCAGTCCAGTTACGGGAAATCGAGGTCTTACTACGGATCTTAGCCAATCTGACGCGAGGACCAATTTGACCCAATTACGGGAACATCCAGGTTATTACAGGCATCTTTCCCAATATAGGACCTGAATTGGTCGGGCGACTCAATGAAGTCCCGATTACGGGGTTCGATTCTGTTTCAGGCTGTCCTGTTCTCTGTGCCGTCTCAGGGAACGTTGTTTTCGGTAAATGGATTTCTTAAAGGTAAAAACGGAGGAGAAAGCTTGAGGTGGGAGCCAATTCCGGATCTAAGACAGAAGATTGAAGAAATTCAGAGGATAAGGTTAGAGGGGATATAGTTTTAGGGGAGGGGGGGTTTTTTTTCTCTTCTTCTTCGAGGAATCGGGGGGGAGAGCTAGTTTTTCAAGTTTTTGCAAGGTTACCAGTTCGGGTTTTCATGGGAGGTTTTGAAGATCAAGGGAATTAGAGAGAGGAGCTTCATGCTTCGGGTCGGGGAAGGAAAGACATAGGATTTGGATTTTTCTTCTTCGTAGAGTTTTGGGGAAGACTGAGGCTATCGCTGCTGAAGTCAGTGTTGTACTGGTGAATCGGGATTTTTAAATGAAGTGGGTTTGAATACTCTTGACTGTTTTGTGAAATCGAGTTACGTCTGTGATTGAAGGATTAAAAGGGTGTCTATAGGATTGAGTATGCGGAGTGAATGAAATTTATTGGGTTAATCTAACAAGACAGTCAGTGGATACAAGATCGTAAGTACAAAGGAGTATTGAAGGTTAACAGTTTGGGTTGTACGGGGTTCTCTGTAACGTCTAGAGACCTACCGGCTGGGGCAAAAAGGACTCCGACAAGCAGTCGAAGAGCACCCGTATAGATTTACGGTACATTGTTGCAGTCGTTTATATTCCAGCAGTCAAAAACTGATAGACTACTTGACTATCGGCAAATCTCCATACTACCTTCTACAGCCAGGCGCCCGGCGCGTTCTCGAGCAGGAAAGCACGTAATACGACACCGTAATCGATGTAATGTGGTCTCTTATCTCCGGTATCGTGGCAAGTCCAAATAGTGCAACCATTTTCTTCTCAGAAACCCGATTTAATTCCATTTCACGAACATAACATCTTAAATACCTTGAAATATTCCTCCCATCAAATTGATCAATTTTATTGACCACTGCTTGCAATGCTTTGGTTGCCAAAGCTTCCTTTCGATCATTGCTTTGCTGTTGGTGCATTGACAATGAGAAGGCTTGAAACAAACTAGCGATAGACGGATCCATGTGCATACCTTGTCCTTTAGAAGACTCCCCACCAGAAACTCCTCCCAAAAATCCTTCAAAATTTTTATTTTTGTTTTCCATAAAAATAAAGATAAAATCAACCGAAATCCAATACCTTCCACCTCAAGCTTTCACGTCAGGTTCACCCCTTACCTCGTATTACGTGCTTTCCTGCTCGAGAATGCGCCGGGCGTCTGGCTGTAGAAGGTAGTATGGAGATTCGTCGATAGTCAAGCAGTCTATCAGTTTTGACTGTTGGAATATAAACGACTGCAACAATGTACCATAAATCTATACGGATGCTCTTCGACAGCTTGTCGAAGTCCTTTTTGTCCCAGTCGGTAGGTCTCTAGACGTTACAGAGAACCCCAAACAACCCAAACTGTTAATCTTCAATACCGCTTTGTACTTACGATCTTGTATCCACTGACTGTCTTGTTAGATTAACCCAATAAATTTCATTCACTCTGCATACTCAATCCTATAGACACCCTTTTAATCCTTCAATCACAGACGTAACTCGATTTTACAAAATAGTCGAGAGTATTCAAACCCACTTCATTAAAAATCCCGATTCACCATTACAATACTGACTTCAGCAGCGATTGCCTCAGCCTTCCCAAAACTCGATGAAGAAGAAAAATCCAAATTCTATGTCTTTCCTTCCCCGACCCGAAGCATGAAGCCCCCTTCTCTAATCCCCTTGATCTTCAAAAACCTCCAATGAAAACCGAACTAGTAACCTTGCAAAAACTTGAAAACTCTCCCTCAAAAACTTTTTTTTTCAAAACTATATCCCCCATAACCTTATCTTCTAAATTTCTTCAATCTTCCATCTTAGATCCGGAATTGGCTCCCACCGTCAAGCTTGGATCCGAAATTGGCTCTCGCCGTCAGAGCTTTCTCCTGCGTTTTTACCTTTAAGAAATCCATTTACCGAAAACAACGTTCCCTGAAACGGCACAGAGAACAGGACAGTCTGAAATAGAATCAAACCCCGTAATCGGGACCACATTGAGTCGCCCGACCAATTCAGGTCTCATATTGGATAAGAATCCAACAGTAACCTGGATGTTCCAGTAATTGGGTCAAATTGGTCCTCGCATCGGATTGGCTAAGATCTGTAGTAAGACCTTGATTTCCCATAATTGGGTTGACCGGCCAATTCAGGTCTCATATTGGATAAGAGGACCCGGATTGGATTCTCGAAATTGGATCCAATTGGCTCTTCGAACCCGTCGTGTGAATTGGTCCTTCTCTTCCTGCTGACTCCCGTTATTGGAATCGAATGGAGCATTTTAGTATGCCCCGGCTGACTGTAACGGGGTGACTGAACCTGGCCACTCAGTATTTGTACAGGAGTTGGTCGTTGCTCCCAATATTCGAGGTAACTGAATATTAATAAAATTCCCCTTTCTTTTTATTTTCATTGTATACTCGTGTTACAACACGACACCGCTCCTCATGGAACTCATTCCCAGAAGGGGGAGTAATGTCACGGACATAAAAGTTAATAATTACATGTATAAATAGATAGAAATAAGTAAAAGTAGGTAAAAATAAGTTAATTCTATAATATTTGATATGGTAGCTTCTTAGTAGCTTCATAGACATTGCTTTGACTTTATGGGTGTCTTTAATTGACTTTTTGGGATTAGAAACGTGGTCAATAAGTTGGCCATGTGCCACACATGTTGTTAGCTTGAAGACCAAGCTAACTATGTGGCCCACATGTAGAAAAACTTACCTTGTAAGTCAAGGCATGTGTCCTACAAAGTCAACACATATTGAAGGTCCTATAGAACGTCGCCATGTAGCCCCTAATAAGATAGTATATATAGAGGCAAGAGTGAAGCCTTCTTCACTCTTGTCAACTCCTTTCTTGCCTCCAATCTAGTTTTAAGAATCTCTAGTTTTCTTGGCTTTTGGCAATAGCCATTGTAATTTCTTTCTTAATATATATATCAAGTTATTTCTATTTTGTCATCTTTCTTTGAGAGAAGTCTCACTTGTTATTTGTCTTTATCATGTTCTTGTCCTTAAGAGCTTGAGAGTGTGTTGAATGTGCATTTGTATTTGGTTTAAATTACATACTTTATGATTGATTGGTAGCACTTGATGTATTGTATGTAACAATCTTTGTTTATATGACAATATATATATATATATATATATATATATATAATATTTTCTCTTTTTTCAAACATCAACATACTTTTCAATTATATACATATATATATATATATATATATATATATATATATATTACATCTAAATTTGTTTAAATAAATAATATATTTAAATATTGTGTATTCTTTTCTCATATCTATTCAAATAAAATCATGTTGTTCTGATCTAGTTTGTATAAGACGTCTACTTTATTTAAGAATAGCCTATTTTATTTAAGAGTGGCATATTATATCAATTCAATTATTTTATTTAAGAGTAGCATAGTATATCAATTCAATTATTTTCATTATTTTTAGATTAAGACTCAAATATGTTACTAACATGATTATTAGTTTTATGATAATCCAATTATAATATGCTATAAGCCAATTCTTTAATGTCTTGTTTTGTAATGCAATCTTTGTAATATTAAAAAAATTAGTTAAAAAAACTAAATATCTTGCAATGTCCAATTTATCAAAGAAATTAATTTATTTTACAATGTTTTTTTTCTAATTTTATTTAAAATTTTATTCTAATTTTTGTTGTAAAATGTTTTGCTTTATCTACACGTCTTTTAATTTGGAGTTGTAAAGCACTTGAGTCCTATGATCAGATCCTTAAAATTTTTTACCTCATGTCCTCAAAATATTAAAAAAATGAAAATTATAATATAATACTCTGAAATAGGGTTAGATGCTTTCGAGAATATTAGTGCATTCTAGGCGAAGCCCTAATCTGTGGTTATGGAGACTTTTTGAATGCTGGCAAGTTGCAGAGTTTTGTTGCTTGTGTTTATCCGCATCGCAGGACGAAATTCTGCGACTTGTCATCATCGTGATCATAATTGTGAATCGACATTGATTTCTGTAAAACTGAATCGGTTGAGAGTCTTATTTTTGTTTCTGTTTATTTTTATACATTTTTATACATTTTTATACATTTTTGTTGACGTAAGACATTTAGTGGCAGACGAGTTTTTGAATCCTGCTTTTGAATCCTTGAACCCTTCGATACATGATGTCGATGACAGGCTGCATTTGTATCATTCAGGACTTTCGTAGAGTATGGGTGAGAACAAGCATTGAAGCAGCGTTGTTCCACATTAATTTGTGAGAGATGATGCGGTGCTTCTCGCAACTCCTCGCACTTGCTCTCCATGAGTAGATCTTCGTAACAGGTGGTGATGAGGTAGCAGGGCCTGAAGAATGTGGATGAAGGGGAACAGGTAGTTTTGGCAGAGAGCCGGAACAGCTCTCATACGCTGTGCATTCTCCGCTCGGTATGTGCATACCCTGATGCAATCTTTCGCAGCACTTGTGCGTCGCGCCTCTCGTCTAGGTTTTATTACGCAGAGTTTTTAAAATGGCTGTATTGGTGTGCCTTCAGACTGGTGGCATTGGATCCTAATTGTACTTTATGATTGTTAATCTGTCTGGCGTTCGTTCTCACGTCTCCATTTTTCAGCTTCTCAGCTCTTCTATTCTCTAAGGTGGTTTCATATAGGAACCTTTGTGAAGAGGTCCTGTACTACGATTGATCTTAGTTTTCAAGGAAGGTTAGGGTTTGCGAAGGTACTTCTGTTACTTTGAAATGCCAGTTAGGACACCGTAGGTGCGTCACAAGAAAGGAGAGCATGCGTAATCTTTGACTCGTATCTCGTAGCTGTGAGAACAATTTGACAGACGACGCGAAACTTTTCTATGCACCAGAACGAGGATATGGTTGATTTTTAAATTTTATTTCCTTAAGAACTGTGTACAGTGGTTGAGGATTGGCAAAGATTTGTACTACCTTCAGGTTTCGGTTGTTCAAAATAACACTTCGCTACCAGCACAAGGAGGCAATGTTTCTATCTGGAGATCTATTTTGGCAGCCAATCCTCTAGTCATTGAATTTGTTACATTTCGAAACACACCGCGTGCGTCGTTTCCGCATGATATCTCAGTATCCACCTGAATTTTTTTAGGTTGCTTGACAGGGCAAGAATGTTCGTCATAGGACATATAGATAAAAAAAGTTGTCCAATGTCTCCCATCGGTGAGTTCCTCAGGCTCTATGGTCCAGTGGTTACGACTTTGGACTTTGAATCCAAATACCCGAGTTCGAATCTCGGTAGGGCCTGCGATCGCGATGCAGTTTACAGATATCCAATTCACCCGTAATATTTTTCACTCGTCGCACATGTTAGTATTTTTCGAAATTTTACGTATATATATATATATGTATATCTATATGTGTGTGTGTGTGATAATATAAACTTAAAGGAAAAATTAGCGTAATGACTGCATGAGGTGAATATCAGGAGGAACAGGCTCCACAGAACGGGCAATATCGACCCTTTACACGTTGCTGTCCTCGGTAACCGGCCCAAGTACGCAAGCCCTTCTCATCGGGATCGTAGCATCATTATTGAATACCGGCAATCAATGGATTTCCTTGCAATCGATGACAACAGTGAGCTCAGCATGTTCATGTGATTCGTGGCCATCGTTGAAGGGTCAGTTAGGGGAACCCATAAAGGGATTCGTTACTCATGTGTTGTTTCCACAGTCCTTGCCACTGTCGATGCCGATACTCTCGTTTGCAGTTCCAGTAAGTGTCTCCCTTCACGTTCATGCCCCGGAAAAAGGGTTGCGCTGTGTCGTCATCTCGCCCAGGTGCCCCTTCGCATACCATTCTGAACTAGTCTCGATGATACCACTCCGCGAATCGAGATTCCCATAAGTTATAGGTTCCTGTCCACGCACCTGCCAGTTTCGGAAGCCACCTGAGCTTCGAACGTCTTCACTTCGGTTCCCTGGAATCAGTTGGGGTGGTAGTATGTGAGCGGGTCGTAGCTTATCTACGCGTTGTCTACCTCTGTCATAGCATTCTGAATTTATGATGGACGTCGGTGGTGTAGTTGGGAAACCCTAGAGGCGATGCTTAACAGTCAAAGATCATTGTTTTTTTTAGCAAATCGACTTTCGACCTCTGTGATGAGGAAGCGTTGTTTGGTTTTTTGCTTCCGAAGGTTTAGAAGTCTTGTCGTGCATATTGCCGACTGATCAGGCTTGACTGCTGCGACGATAAGGAGGATCTCGCTCGGCTACACTTCGCAGCTCACAAGGACAGTGTATTTGTGTTGGATCCTGAACTTGACCAATCGATTGTAGAGTTAAAAGGGCATAAGTATGCGGAAACTAAGAGACGCATTACAATTCCAAAGCAAACTGGTAGAGGATCGAGTCTGAAAACTCTAAATTTAAACAGCTCTCAAACAGCTCTTCATGCTTGCAATGGCTTAATCTTGGTAATTGTAGGTGGCTTCTCCAGCAAGCATCCTGATAAGACGTGGAGATTAGGCTATCAACACTGTTTGTACATGTATGACATGTCGAGAGGAACCTGGTGGACGCTCCCAAGCTTAGAAAAAGAATACGGAGTATATGCTTACAATGCTAGAGACATTTCAGAATCTTTGATGTGCAAGCTGAATTGGTGGGCTCGTTCATAACCAGTTGTAACTTCTGATGTCTTGTAATTTTTGATACCACGAAAGAGTGAGCATGTCTTCGCATGGTCGAACCCTTGAGAATTAGAATCAGGAACTCTGACGCTTGAATGAGAATAAGAAACTGCGAAACTATGGCGATTCCGGCAATAGTCACTGGAGGTGAATGAATTACTCAAGATATATCTGCTTTCTCGATACAGATGAATGACACCCTCGCGAATGAAGACATGCTCAAGAAATTCAATCTGCGTTCCATTAGAACCAGTTGCAGTACGCAAACCCACAATTTACTCACGAATATGTGAACAATCAGACAACCTGTCGCTACTGCACATCAAGTGCATGTCTTACATAATAGAGAAATCGTGGTTTTGATGACTGGCTTAAATCTTGAAACACGTTATTCATGCTGTAATATCCCGTGAAAGTTGAATTTATCACAAGAGCAGTTGAACTATCAGCAGCTCATCCGCTCTTTCGCGTCCCTTTCGTGAGGATTGTCATTTTTCATGGCCATGTCCCCTACCAAATCACGGCACAATTACTTTTCTTTGGATTCTAGTTTGGATGCCTTTCCAAATTCACTTACCTTAAAATTGTCACACACGATTTAGTAATCTTACAGTGGGTCCCACCAGCAACGTATGCTGAAAAGACGTGTAAACCTTGACTTATACTTCACCTCATACCAATCTTCAGAGTAAAGTATGACAGTGTAACGAAGGTTGACGTGTTCAAGGATCTCATCAATTCACAACTCTTTGTCATAGTTTTGCCTCTTCATCATCCTGTGCTCTTTCTCCAAATGCTGTCAGTTAAAATGCAACAGTTCATTTGTAACTCAATCCACCGGATCGAGCAATGCACTAGTCCGCTTCGATTAGAGATCCATTGTTTTACATCATGCGCTTTGTGTTCGGTGAGCTTTGGTGAGACGTTAATATCTCTTTGCCAGATTGTGTTCCAGGAGGTCCTCATTTTGTCACTAAATAACCGAGTGAAGGCTCGCCATTCTAGCACCATCAAACTGGTGGACTTGATTCGAAACAGGTGAAATCGGTAGCATCCTGGTGGTAACAACATGGGTACAGCAGCTGCACGGGCATTGATACTACAGAGGATTCAACTACATGGGTCCAACCACCTAGTACACCCTGCTAGTAGTGCGAGACAACTGAATTCAGGACCTTTAAGTGTGCCACCTTTTACCAGAAGCAACTGGAATCCGGTCTCTAGAAACTCAAACTGGGTCGACGCTTGCAAGTCTTTCAATCTCAGCACCGCTACGGAGTTCACCATACACACCAACAATTCCATTGTGACAAGAGCAGGTCTAGCACCAGCCAGGTTTGGATCACCTCGTGCAGATTTATTGGTCAGTAGCTATGGATTTAGCCAAGGATTGGCATCTGTGATGTGTTACAACAGCTCAGTTGCATCGACATCTGGTTCATCAGAACGTCATCAAGCACAAGAATCCAGGTACTTGAAATTCAACAAAGGAATCCATGGTGTGGGTACGTTATTGATCTAGTCGGTCTGCAGCTTGCAAATCAAGCCAGCAACTAAAGATGAAACTCGGAATGATGCGAGAACCAATGTGACAAGTATGTATGCCTCGATTATTCGATGCATCGGAAATCATTCTCATCAGTGAATTTTGCTCATATAGTTTCCGTCAATCCATGGTGCTGTAGGCCAAAAGAGGAAGAAAAAAAGTCATCATTTGGGCTATTGGCAATAGGAGCTGGCATTTTCTCAACTATGTAAGTCCCATCTCAGTATATCTCGACCTTATTTTAATGCGAGAGCTCGTTCGTCATACTTGTATTCATTATACCAACTGTATAGAGCTAGTGTTGGTGCACTAGCTCAATCGTCCAGCAAGTTTTAGTCATTGAGGGATTGCTTTTCTTCTCAGACTACAAATTGGAAATTTTCAGATTTGATTAAATTAGTTTGGTGCAGATTGAGATACATTCTGAAGTTCTGTGGTGGAGGATTCACTCCTTACTTGAAGCAAGTCGAAAGTGCGTTACATCCTCTTTCTTTCTAGATAAATGTGTTCACTTCAAGTTGAAGCACTAGTTTGAAGTCCACCAAGTGAAAAAAGGAGGCCACTTCAGGAATGTTTGAAAATGATGTGTTTTAACTGATCCTGGAATAATAAATGAAACCGACAACTATGAGGGGCTTCGATGCGTAGTTTGAATTAAGTGTATTGAGTGTGTCCACCAATGTGGCTTGCGTTGTTGATGTGGCTTCAGAGGACGTTGACAAAGTAGCCGATTTCGTGGAAGAAGGAGCTCAGCTGGTGATAAAAACAGCAGATGAAATTGAAGAAATCGCGCGTATCGCAGACGTTTCTGCCCAAGAAGCTGAAGATCTGGCATTGAAGGTGGAGACCAAAACCAAGGTGGTGAAGGAAACACTCGACGAAATTTTAGATGTTCTAGAAGGTGGCAAAAAATTATCAAACGTCCTTACTAATTATGCCTCCTGGAAGAAAGAAACACAGGAAACTCCCCAAGGATCTTGAGTCCTTGTAATCCTCTAGTAGTAGGCATTTCTCGTTCTGTGTCATTCCATGGGGAATGTACACCCATCATTTGTTTTAATAAATTTTTTCGTGTATGTATCAGTAAGCAACTTAGAGAAAAAAAAGGTTTTGTCCTCCTTATGACAGTGATACTTCGGGGCTAAGCTCACACAATACGTATATAATTCTATTGTAAAGTTTCAGCGTGGCCATGGAATAAGGAAGTTTCATCATCGTAGTGCCTGAAGCATTGGAAAGTAAAGCTGAATTTTCTATATCTCTATTTCAATATTTGTTAATGAAGATGATCCAATGCCATGGACGAGAGATTGGCCTTGAGGTCAAGCTTTGATGCCATGTCCTTGTATTCACCGTTTCTTTGAAGGTCTATTCATCCTTGGAGCAAGGAGTAGTGTCAGCAAAAATGAGTTTAATCTGTACATGGATCATATTTCATTGCAAATGCTTGCGCTAACACAAAGTTCTAGTGGACCTCAATCCATGAAGTAAACTCATATCATTCTTAGCACGTTCTATTACATTCTCATCCCAATTGCATTTCACAGTGCCTACATGTACACTGTTTGTAAAGTTCATCATCGTCGTACCACACAACCTCAAATTTAGGATTCTACCCTCTGCTTACTCCACGTTTCCATTGTGGGCCCTTTTAAGGAATACTTTTGCTCAAGTGTGCCTTGTAAGTGAAGATAGTTTTACTTTCGTGACACAGTTTCAGTTTTGCGGCTGAAGAGGATACTCCAGTTTCACAGAATAGAAACCCAGTTCGCATTCTGACCTTTTTACTTCATCCGCCCTCATGTATACTGACATAAATACCTCAACTTTTCTAAGCTCATTCACGAACAACCAATTGTTCACAGTCCCTAAAATATTGGTAGAGGGGTGCGGGGTTTAGAATTTAGGGTTTTAATACAAAAGCATAATATTACTTATTAGAAGTTAAGGTTTTATCAAAATGTTCTGATTCAAGGAACTATTTGGATTTTTTGTTCATCCAGTACCAGGTATCAGTTGCGTATCTATTCCGCTACGGCCATGATAATTAACATGTAAAGCCTTGTTTGATCTCTCAAATCAGTATCAATAAAAACTTCCATCCTTAACATGCGTATTGTGCAGTGGATCATCAAAACCGACCACTTTGCATTCAAGGTTTGAAAAATAATGTGGTGGGTGGATGTTTCCCTGCTAGAACTTAATGTCTCATTGTTTGGCAGATGTCAAATGTGACAGAGTCAAAGTGATCTAATTGTTTAGTATGTAGCAATTAATCATGAAACGTTTTCTTATAACCCTGCTAGGTGTGATTCAATTCCAATGTCATCAGCAAGTTCATAATTTTGGACTACTTCCATGTAAAAAACTCATTAACATATTAAGTTAATTTATTAACTCATTAAGGATTTTTAAAAATTCAACATTAATTTTTTTGTCTTAACTAAAAAAATTCCTATTATTGATCCATACTAACTATGCAATTAATCTATATACTCATTTTGTGATTAAAGTATTTTAATTCAAAATTCATAAAAACTTGTTTCTTATACTTTGATTTAATAAGTTAATGTTAAGAATTTTTTATTTTTAAAAGTCTATTTTAGTATTGAATAGTCGTTGATATTAGATTTAATGATATATAGTATGTTTTTAAATTACAATTTTCCATAACATCTATTTTTACAATTTTTAGTAATATTTTTATAATTTTGTGTTGATGATTGAGATTATTTCATGAGCCCAGATACTATTTTTTTAAAGATCGCACGGAAATGTTGCTATTTTTATGTACTTTTTAATATTTTGGATGAGTAATCATGCACAAAAATAATTTGGATCTGCATTAAAATGGTATTTGTTTCAATATACAAAATACTTAATAGATCTTTTATTAGATGTTACAGTTGTAAAATTCTAAATTTTCTACATTAATGCCAAATATAACTTAATTTACTGTTAATAAAAAGATATTCCAATGTTTCAAAAAGTATTATACCAATACTGTGAAAAAAATTACTAACTCATCAATTTATCACTTTAAGGGGTCACATTCAATCATTGGTATTGGCTTCCTGTAATTCCATGACGTTACCTTAGTAACCAAATTAAATATCTCAGAGGAAAAATTGATTAGAGTTCAAAATGGTACATTTCAAGACAGCGATAGCTCAATAACCAGAGGGCTGTCACCTTTAGGGACCTCAAAATCTACTGCAATCTCACCAAGTTCACCATATTCGACAAAAGCCTTGTATCCTCCGTGGTAACCCCGAAAAGAAAATTGCCCAGACTCTTCCATTTGTCCATGGAGTCTGGTGGTCCATTCCTCCCTCAAATTGATGAGACGCTCGCCAGCAGCATTCACACGCTTATCAGAATCGACAAGATGGCCATTTTCTCTGGACATCGCTCCTTCCCAGAAACCCCAAAGCATGATACCTTCCACGCTTGGATGAGCAAAAGTCTCCCGCATCACAACCTTCAAAACAACCAATAAGCTCACAAGTTTACATTTTATATCAGCAACAATGCAGAATGTGACAATAATGTTTCATCCAGTAATATGCACTGTATTCCCGTACGACTCATCCATGTCGGACCCTGAGATAAGAGTAAAACACAAGTTTACGGACTTGATAACTGCTCTTTCAAGTTAGATTTTTAAAATGAAGTTATACCTGCTTCACTTAAGACATTCGAGCTTCAACTATTCAGTTGATCGGATGGTTCAAAAAACAGTGAGGGTTGAGGATTTTAACCTATGCTTCTGCTCAAAGTGCCCACGAAACTCACACATTGGCGTGGGAGTGTCAAAAGGATTATGGGTTGTAAGAAGTACCTCAAGGTCATCTGCTCGAATATGCTCATTGGCTGCAGCAATGTCAATTTCAGTCATCCACAATGGTAAGCCCACACTGCTCATTTTGTCCAAAGAATTACAAATAATTGAACCAATTGGGGTATCCAAATGACCCTGTAACCCTATAGCTCCAATTGGTGCACCTTCTTTTCGCAGCCACTCAATATGTTTAACATATTTTTCAGGAGCAGAATTTGCATCTACTCCGTCTTCAACATGATAGTCATTCACAAAAAGAACTGCCTCAGGTTCTAATTGATGAGCCAATTTATATACGTAGGGTAATATGTCTGGGTTTAACCGATCTCGAAAAAAGCATCCGTGAAGCATCTCATTATTCACATCATAATGTTGAAATTTCCCCTTGTAACGTCTAAGCAAGTCAGCTGCTCTATTCTGCAAGGCATCTTTCAGCTCTAAGGGAGAGAGTGTTTTGAGCCAATCCTGACAACAGCTCTCGTCTTCCCAGAAGATGCAATGACCACGCATAGGTATGCGATGTTCTGAGCAGAAGTTCACCATCTCATCAGCGTCTTCGTAATTAATCTGTTCACAAGGGATCATAGCAAATTTCAATCAACTTTGATGAATACCAACAGAAAGTGATTACACTCTGTCCCAACTTTGAAGGAACTACTAAGACAATGTGCATTCTCAACCTCGTGATGGTACTCACAAACTTGAGGACAAGCATAAGTTCTGTTCTTGAAGATAGTAACAATATTGGTTCAAGACATCAGACTCACAGTCATTGCTCCATGCATGCAATTTGTAACAAAAAGTACTCACAGTGCCGCGCTGAGGCTCAATCCAATTCCACTTGAGCTCATTCTCAAAAACTGCCCAGTTAAAGTTTTGAAGGAAAAACTGCTTATAGCTGTTGTTGTTTAGACTCCAACGGTTGATACATGAACCTAGCGGAAAACTCCTGCTTGTCTGCTCAATCCTCACACATACGCCAGGTGGAATATGCCGATTGTTGCGAGGTTTTAACTTAATAGTCACATCTCGCTTTCGGATCTGCAAAGACACAGTTCATGAAAATATATACATGAGAGTAAACTTCAGAGTATGTTCACGGTAACGGTTAGTAATATACAACTGATACTAACCACAAAGTATTACAGAATTGATCCTTGACGGCTGAGTTATTAAAACATTGCCAGCGCACCTTGTCAGCTTGTGCCTTCAAGATTGGAATTCGTGCACTTCTGTCGACCGCAAATATTTGTAACCCTGCCATCCCATTCATCAACCCAGGATGTTACTAAAACTTTAAAGACAGGGAACATAAATTTCATGGTTAAAGCTGCATTGCATATTTACCCAAAGTTAAACCTTCACTTTGAAAGAGGATCCAAGGTGAAACAAAGGAATGAACTGTAAATAGCGATGAGAAGGTACCTACCAGCGAGCATAAGCTCTATACCAGGTTCTGGTCCTTGAGCGTAAACCATGGCAAAGTTAGGCTTTTTTTCCAGCCGAAAGGACCCCATTATTTCTTTCCATGAGTATTCATCAACTTCCACTTCTCCTCCAGTCATCCAACTTCCATCCACACTCAAAGCAACATTCACTTTTTGCCCTGTCTTTCCACGGCATTTCCCAACACGTACCCAAGCTGAGACTTGATAGACCACAAAGAGCTGTAACTTGTCCGTAATATTTTGGGCAGGACCCTCCCACCCTTGTGTACGATTAGCCGCAATAAGATAATTCCCACTCAAACTAGTCGAGCACGGTAGGGATAGAGCTGCAGCAGGTGGAACGACAGTTGGAGCCCCGGAGGCAACGGAGAGTCGAGCAGAGCCCTGTCCAAACCAAAGTTTTGAACCATGTTGCAAGTCGTGATTTTCAATTATATTCACACCGTATTTGGGATCCTGCCACGAATTCCAAGTTCGCTGGTGTTGGTCATTGCTTTCGATTACATACTCTACAGATAACTGAGAAGTGACCCCGTTCAATGTGCATTCTATACTGCAAATGGGTAAAATTGTTCCAGTGGCACTTGGACGGCCTCGGGTAAAAGCTCAAATAATTTTGGCGACACACTTGCAGTTGCGGATAAAACAACCGTATCTCAGCATAAGCCCATGAAATACTTACCTTAATGATAGGAGGGTTGGGTGGCTCTGGTTTTGACGCAGGTCGTATGTAGAAACTATCAACAAGAATATCTGTCTCTGGTGGCGGACCCTCTAAGTACACGGACACGTAAGATGGTGCCTTCAACAATATCATCCTGCCCTCCAACAGTTTCCATTCCGTAGTGTTCGCCTCCACGCTGCACCAACATTAACAAATAATAGTATAAGTAACAGTCACAACTTCAATGGATTACATAGCCCTGATTAACAAAGATGGACGTTTGCTGATCCACCTACGTTCCCATGGTGATGTAACGCTCGCTGTTGTCAGCTTCTCGGAGGTACAGAGTGGCCTTCACAGTTGCCTTTAAACAAGAGCCAGAAATGCGAACAGCAGCTGCAACTTCGTAAATTGTCTCGAGATCTATCCGATCCGTGATGGTCTGCTCGATGCCGGACCAGGTGGCAATACGTTGGGTGGCGACGGCGAAAGACTTTCCCTCCAATGGAAGAACTTCTGGGCTCTCGAGGCAGTTGCACACAAAACCTCTAGAGCCTCTGAGCTTCCAATTTCGTAAACCTTGACTAAATGTAGCATTGCGCACAATGCTATCAGAAATTCCGGTTCGCGTACTGTTTGCTTCTGTTCTCTAATGAGATGCAAAAGTATGAATATCAGTTTCTTTTTCCAATGCATACACTTATTAACCTGGGACTTTCGAATAAATCACACCATTTATTAAGTAGTGAATGAGACAGTTGAACCAGTAAATATTGCACGCAGGGATATTAGAGACAACTTGAAGAGTAATTTTTCGGAAAAGAACTCAAAAATAAATTTTTTTGTACGAAATATTTTGTAAAGAACTCAAAAATATTTTGAAGGGAATGAAATACAATTAGTTGTGGTTCTTAATTTACGAGGAAGTCCTTAGATTCGTGAGGACGCCTTCAAGAAACTTGTAGGTCAATTTATCGGGCGTTTTTACCTTTCTCTTAAGAGGAGATCCCTCACACTCCGGCGGATTGGCATGCTTGATAATCACTGTGGATACCAGTAGATCAACGCCACTAGGGGGTCCCTCCAAATAAAAAACTACCTTTCGAGGGTGAGTGTCTAAGTGAAGCCTGCCTTCGAGTGTAGCCCACTCTGTACTAGACGCCTTCACCCTGGAAGCTTGTCCACATTCATCACGAATAAATTCAGTCTGCCATCAATAACTGATCCATCACGAAGTACATGAATAATCTGCAAACATTAGCCCAACTTCACAAGATCGGGGCACTTTCAAGGACATAGTTCAAGGGGAAATGAACACATTAATCCACACTAAGCAGAAGCAGGATTGTATCCAAACGCAGATATAAGCACTTGCAAAGACACCACATACCTCCCGACAGATACGTAACGTGGATTGGAGCCTCCATAATCAAGTCGAACTGTGGCCAACACATTGGCTCCTTGATGAGGTTTCCCAGCGGTGCGGATCACCGCTGTCACAAGGTAGGTTTCATTAGACTGCACTAGAGTAGTTATGTCCTGCTCCATCCCCTGCCAAGCCTCGGTTCTATTAATAGCCAAGGCAAACGGTTTTCCTCTAGGTCCGTAAATGCCTTTCCAACCATGCATACCCGAATGCGCGACTTTGCAGCAGATTCCTGACCATCCTTGAACTCCAGTGTCGAAAGTTGGGTTGACAAGGACATTTCCATGAATGTTCACCTCATTGGGCTCTTTATTTGAGCACTGCTGCAAGGTATATTTTCAACTCTATATAAGTCAGTCATAAAACAATAACTTGAAAATCAAATCAAATTAAGAGATTTTTCATGTCCTGAAAATGTGAACACATGAAGTTATTCATCATACATTATAATCCGACAATAGCACTAAAAACATTAAGTAAAACTTAGAACTTCTTGAAAGTTATCTTGCGGGACTTGACTACTTCCTGCAAAATAAAACAAAAAATGCTTCAAATCTGTAAGAGCTTACATAGAAGGAAAAAAAAAAGGAAAAAAAAGTAAAAATGAATAATCAAATATCAAACCGCTGTAGCATTGGTGCTTTGAAACCTTAAAAAGAAAGTAGGTTCAAACTATGAAGATTTGAAACCGGAAATAATGTAGGTATTGATGTCCTCGTGTAGCAGCGGAGTATTCTCACCACACAAAGTACTACACGTTTCAAAGGACGTTCTGAACGTTGGTAAACAAGAACGGAGTATGGCACGGAACAACAGACATACTTACAAGTTCAGGTTTTGATAATGCAATAGAGAAGCAGCTAGCAAGTATATCTATTCCTGGTGGGGGTCCTTCCAAGTAAACTAAAGCTTTGATAGGTCCCTTGCTAACTTCCATATTGCCGTTTAAAAATGTCCACTCTCGTTTCGAGACTGGGCCACTGCAGACAGACGAAAAATTACTCTCAATAGTTATTTGTCAACTTCAGACGTCGAAGTATCAGTGTAAGAGTTTCACCCTAAAACACACTTATGAGCAACATATACAGCAGAAGTGACCAAGTCTAAAAGATAAGAGCGCCAACATCAAGTAGCATGCACAAAATTCATGCCGTTCCCACTCAGCTACGCTTATCCTACCTCCATCACACTCCATACCACACAAAATTATCGGAATCACACTCATAATCCTTCCCAAAAATCATTCCCCTTGAACTTCTTCAGAGTTTGCATGCACAATTAATGGAGCGCGTGCGCACCTCGCAAGAGTGGTGTAGGTAACTTGGCCCTCTGCATGTTCCAGCTTTAATGTGACTCGCACATCGGCTAGCTCAACAGGACCAGATATAGATACGCAGGCCTCTACTTTGTACTCCATACCTACCTGGATGAATTGTGAAGTGTGTGACAAGTGTTAGGACAAACCACACTCAATTTCGCTCGACAAAATTGAAAATTTATTCTCCAAACCGCACAATATATCAGAATGATTAAAATGGTATTCACAAGTCAGATCTTAGTGTTCAGTGTCCGATTCTAACCTTCAATCGGCTAGAAATATCCTGCGCAATACCCTGCCACACTTGTGTTCGATTGTGCGCGATGCAATAGAACCGATGTCCACTTGGTGGACCACCACATTGAGGAAGTCTATCGCTAATAGACATGGAGCAGCAAATAGGCTGCCATCCATGGTCTGAGCCCCATATGAATGTAGGATTGACAATCAAGTTCATTGATCCAGCCATGTCAGATATGTGCCGCGTATACCGTCCCTTCGTACTTCCTTGCTTCTCCAATAAAGACTGACTTGCTGGAGACAGTGTATCAAGCAACCGGAACACTGAATCCTTGCTGAAAAGTCAAAAGGCAGCGTTCTTAAAATTTTGAAGCTTTCCACACCCTTAACCAGAATTATCCTGTGATCAAGGAAGCAAGTGCAGCTTTGAGAGTGAAAAATCGAGCGAGTTGACTCACAATGTACTAAGTTGTAATAGAAATCCCATCTTACAAGCTGCCGATTTCGAATGCACCTTAACTTCTCAACGTTGCTTGCGAAGAGAGCTTAGATTGGCTCTATTTCCCACGAGGGCATCCAAACACGCACACCTCCACAGAAGTCTAAGGTGGATTGACCCTAGTTAAGAGTTATAGATCATAATCACGCTCCCTAGTCCGTAAGAATCATCCTTCGAACCAAGTCGCGTCATATTGAGTGCAGAGCTTGCAAACATTTCGCCTTCGATAATAATTCAAGCAAACAAAAATATACTTTAAATTTAAAAATGGGCCAAGGTAGCTACTACATTAATAATATATATACAGTTGAAATAACGGTGTGCATGAATCCAATCTCATAGTCTAAAAATCTCCCTTAGTCTACAAATCTCCCTAAAGCTACTGAAGCGCGAGATCCTCTGCTAAACATGTAATTACAGCACAAGTGGCTAGCCTCGGAGTTCCAAAATAACTTCAAAGCACTACTTAATTCTCAGCACAGATAATAACTAAGAGCTAGGCAAATCGACCTTTATTTGGAGGCTGGCAAAACCGAGCCACGCAGTAAGGTACCTGAGCTCTAGCACACGAAACACCTACGATGGCACCCCAGTCCTCACCTCACGATATATTTGATCACACTGGATGCCACTCATCAGCTCAATTGTTCAACAATTCAAAAAAACTACATCTGATCATAACAACAGTTCAGCTGCACGATCGAGAACAACAATTCGAGAAGATAAACGATCGAACGACAACAGCAACTGATCAACATGCGCTGATCCAAATCGCATTCCAGGCTCATATCAATCCGCTCCCACAGGCGCACAATCGAGACTCACGACACGGCTTCGTTTCCAAAGCCATGTGCGAACAGAGAACGCTCGCTTCACGTCGGGAAAATTTCCACGGAGACAGATGCTTGGATGCATGGGGCAAAGACTGGGCAACGACTGGGGTTACGAAGCGCATGGACAGTCCGATCGCCCCGATCACACGGCTTGAATTGCGACAAAGAAGGGCAAGCTCAACCTAAATTTGAGCTCGCCGTCCACGGCGCGCTCGCAGCAAAGGAGGGGGAGGAAGACGACCCGGCGTGGACGGTTGTCACGGGACTGTGGACCCCGTCAAACCCGTTCCCCGAAGGGTGGAGCACCGCCCTCGCTTCTCCCCCATCCCCAGTTTAGTCACGGGCCTCGGCGCAACCCGTGATCTTCAAACCCTTGTACCCTAATCATCCTTCTCCGTGCTTACGGCCCTTGATTATGTGTCGATGTTGCATGTAATTTGTTTCAATGTGTGTTTTCGTAAAATTAAAATTAAATAATATTTTATTGTAATTAAAATTATGATTATATTTAGTATTGCAAAATGGTGTGATTTAATAAATAAAATACTCGATTAAAAAAATCTAGAATTATATATAAGAATCAGTTTATTTTTAGAGATCATGTACCTTGTGACTCCTTTAGTCATGAGGGAATCTATAAAAATATTAATGTTATTCTACCTTATTCTTTATTGCAAGTCTAAATTAGCCTGATAAAATTTAAACTGAAAAGAGTAAAAAATAAAATAAAAATACACAATACACAATAAAAAAAATTGAACTGTATTCTTTTGTTTAGTAAACAACATATCTGTTGGTTATAAATTTCAACTAACAATTTTTAGATATAAATCAAAATAAATTTTGAGGAGAGCCTCAAATAAGAATAAGTTGGCAATTCTTGACAAGAGAATTACATACAGGTAGTAGTTTGTGTACACATGTTTGTTTGTTCAAAGAAAAATAAAATGTAAATATACCTACTATTAAACAAAAAATTATAAGATCTTGGATAATGTAAATTTTTCATTTTTTAAAAAATAATCTAATTAAGGTGTCCAAAAAATTAATAAAAATATGTGCTGAAAATCTAAGATTGGATAAAAATTAATATTGCATACAGGTTTTTTTAATAACATATGTAAGTTGGTATGAAACAATTATTGTTAAGGTTTCCAAATTGCCAATGAAAGCTGCAAAATAAAATATAAAAAATTGCGATATAATTGACCAAGTTCTTGTCTTCTGAACAACTTTATAAGTATTACAACAAGAAAATTAAAAAAAACAAAAACAAAAACAAAATCCATTTCATTTGAATTGGTAGAGTAAGTGAAATCAATTTGCATAAGAAAATAAAGATAAGTACATGTATGTACGTATGTACCCCCTTAAGATACATGTATGTATGCATTATCTCTCTCTCTCTCTCTCTCTCTCTCTCTCTCTCTATATATATATATATATATATATACTAAAATATATACTTCACAAATAAAAGTTATATATTTTAAAATAGAATGTTTTTAAAATATATTAAATTTTAGCTTTGAAAAAATGTTTAATTCATAGCACTCTGGCAGTTAAAATCACTAAAAGAAATGCATCAAATATGCAGTAACACGTTAGTTCTATTCAAAAGATTAATTTGACATTTTTTCCTATAATGTATAAATTATTCATTTTTAAGGTTTAATTTTATAATTTTCATCTCTAAAAATTAAGTCATCTACTTCTTTTCCACATATTTAATAACATCGTAGAAATCATAAAAATTTTGAATTCCTTTCGTTGGTTTTACAAAATCTGAAATTCCTCACACAATCTAATTCATCAATATCTCAAGAATTTGGCAAAAAATTCTTCAAACATCACACAATAATAGGGAATATCTATATCTATATACATATTTATTTTAAAATATATTTATTCCAGAATTTACTAGAAAGTGAAAGCTAACTTTTCTGCAACTTTACTTAAATTCGATGTCAACTGTTCAGTCCTACGAGGTTCTATAACTGCAGTCATGTCGTGCGTCGTGCCTCACAGACTGGTCAGCTTTGGTTTCTGGTTTTTTTTCGTTTTCCTTTTTGGGTACAATCCTCCATATATAGTTGTTGTAAAGTTGGATCCGAACACTTCTGATTGACCGTTGACTATCTGTCAAATCAAGGGAATGACGCATCGCTCCTATTGAAATAGTTCCCTGACGATTTTAGGACCTTTTTCAACTAAAATTTCGACCGTGATTTGTAACTCCGACATTGCGGAGAGCTGCGAAGATATTTTAATTAGCGTCTGCACCGTGCACGGTGTAGTTCGGCACTTGGAACTGTTTCAGCCTGACGCCACTAGTATTGCATGTCATAAAGAGTTTAAGCAAGGGATTTAATTCCTTCACGTGCCGGCCGACTTCAAGACCGAGCTTCGCTGCTGGAGCAGTATCCCAGCCAAATCGTACAATGCACGGAGATTTGAAGTGTGTGCTGTGACAACTGTAATCGTTAGTGTATGATTAAGCGGCTCGAACTCCGGTGTCGAAGATAGCCCTCATTTTAGGGCCGTCTGTTAGAGTTTGTTGAACCGGAACTCTTCGGTCACTTACACAGTGATAGTTTTGTATGAATTGTTTTGACATACTGTAGGATGTCTGTCCTTTTTGCCTCTTTCAACCAGAAGCTCAGAAACCTATTTAATTCCTACTTTGATGAATCCATATCCTGTTGAACCTGATTCCTGGAGAGCCACTAGCTCAAGACATTGTATAATTGAGAGCTCTTCCTGAGTTTTACAATATATCCGTCTATTTTGCATTTGCTTCCAGCACAATTCTTCAATGCTGAACATTAATCACATGTTAGTGAAAGATACGTAGTTCTGATCTAAAGGCTTTATTGATTTCTACCACTGCAAGCAACTAATTCTGCCTTGGTTGGCATTCGTCTTGGAAAGCATATTGTAACAATTACAATTGTCTTCGTTTCCAGAGAGAATTAGTTGGTAACAATCTTTGCTTGGTGCTTCTTCGACACACACAATTTTTTTTTTTTTGAGTATGTTTTTTTATACCAAACATATATATTTTTTCAAATATCAACTAGATCGTGTGTTTATACATAAATTTACAAAAAAAGATATTGAAATTTAAGAACATCGATTATTAAATGAGATATACAACTTAGAATTACAAATAATTGAAGTATAGATTGTGATAAATTTGTAATATAGATATGATTTTATTTAGTACATTGATTTTTTGTATTTTAGAATTTTTTTTTAACTAATATTTTAATTTCTTATAAGAAAAAACATTAATTTGAAATTTGCATTACTTTAATAAAAGATATTATTTAGTAGAATATGATATAAAATATTTATTTGAATAAATATAACATTAAAAAATAAATTCTTATAAAAAACTTAATATAAAATTATATTAATTTAAAAAATTAACATGGTCAGCTTAATTACAAGCAATAAATCTTTAATACCAAATTTGTAACTTATATTCCAATAAAAATATCTATACAACTTTGTTTTCATATAGTTCTCAAAGACATGAATCACAAAGAACCAAAAGATCACTATACTCTTATATTACTAAAAAAGAATAGATAATCAATCAAAGATAGTATAATATTAAGACTATAATGGCTATTACAAAAAATAAGAAAACTAGAGACTCTTCAAATAAGATTAAAAATAAAAAAAGATATTGACATGAATAAGAAAGGCTTCACTCTTCCTTCCATATATACCATCTAAATAGAAGCTATATGGTTACATTTTGTAGAACCTCCAATACATGTCCAACTTATGGATTATATGTCTAACTTGCAAGACAAGTTTTCTATATTGCCTACTTGTACCACAAGTTGCCAACATATACAACAAGTACCCTACTTGTTGCCTAAGTTTCAACCTATCAATCACTTATAAATGTATGTAAAGTTAAATTTAGTATGTATAAAGTTAAATTTAGTATATATAAAGTTCTAAATAGCTTTTATAATATATATTAAATTAGTTTATTTTAATTTAATTTTTAGATTTAGACACACACATATATATATATATATATATATATATATCTATAAAATTATTTCTTTTCTATTTTTAGAAATAAGTATCACAAAGAGCAATGATTCCATGTTGAAAAAGTCTAAGATGTGATAAATTAAATTTATTACATATTCTAATCTTTGTTTTTTTTTTTTAAAGTAAGTAATAAGTTTTATTAGCCATTCACAATGATTTATATTATGGCAAAAATACCACCTTCTAATTTGATCATTATTGAGGCTTTATAACTCCTTTCAAATATATATTTTTTAAAAACCATCAAAGGTGGTTTTTACCTTTAATAATTTCACTAAACATTGATAGTTTCTTCCAAGGTTGTGATATCAAACACATTATATTTCAACATATGTTTTAAAAAATACATATCATTCATAAAAGTCTTCATTTCTTTTATCTTGTCTTGAAGGTTATAATAATATCAATACCTTATCTAGTAACTCAATGAATAATAGTTCCTAAATTGAATATGCTACATGCTGATTTTTTATCTTTTTAGTGCTACAAGTGCACATCAACCACAAACAAAGATAAAAGAGAGAATACTATCTTTACTAAATCTTGTTTCTTTTATAGCAAAGAATTATTTGACTCCTTATCTTGGTTTTGATAGATGTTGTTAATGAAAAGTAGCAACCTTCTTTATTATATTTGCAAGATTCTTGAGTAGCTTTTATTTGCATTCATTAATATTATATTTGTACCAATGTATAAGTTATTCTAATCTCTTTTGGTATTGCTTTGACTCTAAGACTTGTTTGATCTTAAATTTTTTATTATTATTTACTATTATAGGAAGATGTCATATTTTTTTTCTTCTTGGTATATCTACTATCTTATATGGCTCAAAAAGAGATAGATAAAATATATGATGGATCTTTATAGACTCTCGTAGATGTAATTGATAAGCAACTAAATTGATTTATTTATAAATATAAAATAATTTAAGTCCACAATAATTTAGCTTGTGGCAAGGGCAAATAGTCTTGATATTACAACAAAGTAATCATACTTTGTAGCCAACATGGAATTGAGGTTATTCATTAGAATAGATATTTGCATTGATCTTTTGTTATTTTTGATCTTCCTTTAATTGTGCCATTATTATTGCATGTAGCTCTAATAAATAATTTTCCAAATCTTTTATTGTAGAATTAATAACTTTTAAAAAGTCAAAAGTACTAAGTTGTAGATGATAGTCATAATTATGAAAATAAATATTTATTAAAAAGAAATTATATTATTGTAAGATAATTTTGCCAATGGCAAAAAAATTATCTAATAAT